>NW_027136173.1:0-102491 GCF_039906515.1 Pseudorca crassidens | reverse complement strand
CCACGGGGCTTGTTGGAGGACATCCCCACGCCCTCTGGCACTGGATAAGCAAGGTTCCTATCCATCTCTGCCCTCACCACGAGCTTGCTTGCAAACCAGGGAGCCTTTCTCCAGGAGCTTGTCGGGAGCTCAAGGATTCTCTGTGCACAGATGTCAGTGTGGAGAGAGCGATCGTACGGGACACCGTGGGGGAAGCCCGAGCTGGGAGCCAGGCCACTATCTCGCTTATTCCCCCTCATTGACATTAATCTTTTGTATCGAAAGGAGGAAATGAAATCTCAGAGAGTTTATCAGTGACTTGCCAGGTCAGGAAGTGGCACGGTGGCTGTGAACCTGAGTGCCTGACGCCGACGCCCACGCACGCAGCACGGGCCGGCTCCCGAAATGCCCTGTGCACTCGGGGCACCTGTGGCCCATCTTGGTCCTGACTTCTGAGCCACGTGTCTCCTCTTTCTCTCGGAGTGCCCATCAAATAGGAGTTCCCTCCCCAGACCGCCAGGGGGCCCAACACCTGAAATAGACTACCCGTTCCCTCAGCACACACTTGTTGCTAATAAACCCCACCAGGCGCCCCCCCCCCCCCCCCCCCCGCCACGCACTGCAGCACCACCATCACTCTGCAGAGGAACACGTGAAGTCCTTCTTCTGAAACCAGGTCTCAGGGAAACAGCCGGGAAATTCCCACCAAATCCAAATCACTTTCTTTCGGGGTGTCAGGGAGCCACGGGCTGGTTTTTGAGGGAAGGGAAGATGTCAGCCTGACCTAGGGAGGTACTTGCGAAGATTCAGAGCCAAGCCCCTGCAGGGAGCTGTCACGGGTGGCGAGTGTCCTGTCCGTAGCCCTGGGCAAGCCAAGACTGAGGTTCCCTGTGGGGAGGCAGGGGGCAGAGCTGCTCCAGGCGTGTGTGGTCCACACAGTGGGGCATCTGTGAAGTGTTCCCAGGACTCGGGCACACTTTCAACGTACGTGCAGCATATGAGAGCGTCCAGTTTCCAGAATTGCTCCTCCACGTGTGAAGGTGGTTTTACGTGTTGAAGGGAAAACTGGGTGTCACATATCGTGTCCTTTGACGTGTTTTCTTCGCGATCCGTTTTCCTGACCAGGGTGAAAACTGTGGCAGAAAATACAAAGAGGTCTTTCCAGGGTGTTTTAGACGCAAGCCCCGTGCAGAAGTCACACGAGAGGGGTGTGGGATTCCATCCCCTCTGGGTACTTTTCTAGGCTCTCATCACCGAGCGCTGAGTTTGGCAGGGGCCCCCAGAGAAGGAAAATGAGAAATGGGCAACTTTCTCTGCAATCCGTCCTCCTAAGGGGAATAGAGGGAGTGTGTCCTCTGTGTGTCCAATGCCCTATGTCATCTGGCGAGGGTATCCTTTGGAGCTGAGAAACGGAAGCTCAAATTAACCTAAGCGCCTAAGACGCTCAGTGTGTGTGTTTTGGGGGTGTGGGGTGTGTGTGGGGGGGTACTCTTTGGTCCAGAGCCGAGGTCTCTGCACGTCCAGTCCAGTTCCCCACGCCAGCCCTGATGGGCACGGAGTCTCTTTGTCCAAGACACACCAAGGAAGACAGAGCCAGAATAAAGTCAACAGCTTTTATTACAAGTCACAGATTTCATAGAAAAAGGAATGTAGCGTCAGGTCCGGTCGTATGAAAAACGGTAAAATGCAGGTTTGTCCTGGTTGCTCTGTGGACACCCGGGGCAGGCTCTCCGCGACATCAGGCACAGCAGCTGCACTTGTCCGAGGCCCCTTTGCAGACGCAGCCCTGGGCACACTTGGCGCAGCCCTGGGCACACTTGGCGCAGCCCACGGGGCAGCAGGAGCAGCAGCCTGGGGAGGCAAGGGCAGCGTGCGGTCGGACCACGCGTTGTCCGGAACCACCCTTCCCAGCAGCAGGCCTGGCCCCAGCCGCCCTCGGGCCCAGACCCTGAGTTTACGATGGTGTCCTCTGTCCTGAGGTAATTGCTCTCAGACACTAGGTTCAGGTTGCCCGGCCCATCTGTGCCCAGGACAGGGCACAGCGCCTTGGAGAGACAGTGAGCAGGGCCTCTGGGGACAGGAGAAAGCCAGCCCCCAGCACCACCAGTGATGTGAGCCAAGTCCTCAGGATCAAAGTGGAGGCAAAGCCCGCACAGAGCAGCTCCCGCTCGGGATAGGGAAGCTCTGGGCTGCTTCGACAGGGAGGGGCTGCACCAGGTCCGAGAAGCCACGCACGGCCACTGGTTCCTGTCCCTAAAGTGCTTCAGTCCCTGAGAGGATTCGGAAGCGGGACTCAGGAGGCAGGAGGACTAGTTCTAGTGACAGGTCTGAGGTTGTTTGTCGGTGGCCCGTCTGGGCCTCAGTCTCCCTGTTCTCTAGTGCGCGCCTGGGTCTCGGTCATGCCGAAGGTGATTCCAGCTCTGACTGTGAATCCCTTCCTGGTGAGGGGGGTGCCGGGAAGTCTGGTCACTGTCCTGCTCCTGCCTGCCTGCTGAGCTCTGGGCCCCCTCCTCGCACTCAGCCCAGACCCCGCATTCCCAGAGAAGGCCCCGCACACTCACTCTTCTTGCAGGAGGCGCATCTGCAGGCTTTGCAGGTGCAGGTGCAGGATCCGGTGCAGGTGCAGGATCCAGCGCAGCCGCAGGAGCCGCCTGCCGGGAAGGGAAAGGAGGCCAGCAGTGAGCAGGGACGGGGATGCAGGAGCCACAGCAGACGGTCAGCAATGCCTCCCTGAGCCCTCCTCCTCTGTCAGGACCCAGCCCTGGGAGCTCGTGTCCACTCGGGCGGATAGAGAAGCCCCAGCTCCTCTCTTCTGGTCCAAGGAGAGTAAGTCCCCTCCTGATGGGACTCCACAGGGAAGGTCCCGGGCTCCAGACGCAGCCCAGGCCGACTGGGGCCGGGGGCCGGGGGCCGGGGCCCATGGCCTGAACCCTAAAGAGGCAGCGTCCCCTCCTCCCATCAAATCGTGGCAGGTCCGAGACCGCCTCCAAACGCTGGGTCCCGGTCTAGCAATCCCCTGACCTGCCGGGTGACCTCAAGAAGGACAGCCTGGAGCCTCCGTGCCCTCAGTGTCAACGGAGAGGCAAAGGGAGACTGACGTGCCCTCAGGAGCCTGGCTACCAAGAAAGCCCTGGACCCGTGACAGGAGTCCTCCTGAGCTCAAACTCAAAGCCCTCCCTTCTCGTCCTGTGCCTGGGAAGGGGGCATCCTAAGGCTCAAAGGCAGGGCTCCCTTACCAGTGGGGCAGGAGCACTTGGGGTCCATCTGGAGGAGGAGTGAGGCCCGAGGTCCAAAGCAAGGGGCGAAGCCGCTTCACGGGTCCGGTGGGGGCCGTGTGGGAGCGAGGAGCCCGGGGGCTCAGTTATAGGCCGAGGAGGCGGCCCGGGCGCAGAGGCCCCGCCCCCGCCTTGCACCCGCCCCGCGGCTCCGCGCCCGCGCCGCCCGCGCCGCCCGTGCCGCCCGCAGCGCCCTGGGCCGGGCTGTGAGCAACAGGCGGGGCCGAGCGCACGATTCCACGTCGGTGCCGGCTGGAGCGGAGGAACCGGGTGCCGTGCGGTAAGCGGTGTCCCAGCCCCCTGGCCGCCCCTTCCCAATGTGCCCGACGGGAGCAGCCACCGTGTTGGCGGCTTGTGCAGGAATCCGGCTCCCGCGTCCTCCGGTCTTCCCCGCCCCAGGCCCCAGGCCCCAGGCCCCGCGCCGCCGGCCTCCGGCCTCCGGGTCGCCGTTTCCTGCAGCCTGAGAACAGCCCCCGCCTCCCGCTCGTGTCCCTGGCTTGGCTGGAGCCGGGGAGCGGTGTCAGAGAGCGCAGGCGGATGTGACCCTCACCACCGTTTCGCCGACCCCATGTGTCCCCGGGCGTTGCCAGCCCCGGTCCCCACCACGGTCCTTCGGAAGCGTTTTTCCGGTACCGCCTCCTGTAACCGCAGCGCGGTGAACATTGCCTTCAGCCGCGAGGCGTCACTTGTGTTTTCCTTTCCTGGAGGGATCCTGGCTCATTTGTCCGGGGGCTTCTTTGCCTGAACTTTCCAGGGGCGCTCCTCACTGTAGCCGGTCCACCCCCACGCCAGGGTGGAGGTTCCCTCATCATGGGATGCTTCCCCAGGGGCGGCATCATTGTAGGTGATAGGCAGACCTGGCGGTAAATAACAAAGCGAGACAAGTGGATAGAGTTCCCTTGGAGTAGTCCTGACAGTTACTCACCATGGAGTCCATGCCAAGCCTTGTTAGTCACTTTTGCTCTTTGAGTTGTCACACCAACCGGGAAGGGAGACAGCAGTCAGGAGCCCGCTTCCCAAAGTCCAAAGTCCCTACAGTACAGGGAGGCTACTGAGGCAGGCACACAGGGCTGGGGAGTGGTGCCCTGCTTCTGTGTTTTTGTCGCTTCGCAGCTGAAAGAGGGAGTCAGTGAGCAAGCTCCCCTTTGGCCCAGAGCTGTGTCCTCGGCCCGTCTCTACCATGTCCAGCTCAATCCTGGGGGCGACCGAGGTGACACAGTAGGAATGTATTTATGATTTTGTGGCTACCTTCTGACTCTCTCCTTCAGTAGCGTTCGAGAGGTTTCTTTTGGTATAACGTATTTCAGAAAATCACTGAAAAGAAAATGGTAAGGAAATCCTGATGCAGGTGACAGCAGAAGTGGCAGGACCCTTCTGTGTCTGTGAGGAGGACACCGACTGTGCTCCTCACGGCTTTCTATCTGTAGTGTCGACGGCTCTCTTTGCGTGAAGGCAGGATAACCCTCTCGGGGGTACTGGTCCCACGCTCACAGGGTCGATGGGGACGGCCCAGAGCACAGAGCGAAACACACCGTCCTTGCTTGCGTGTCTGGAAGGAGAACAGTGTCTCCTAGGCTGATGATAACAAATAAATCAATAGATAAATAAATGAATGGGTGATGTGATCGATTGCTCACTGAGTGCCCAGTATATTCTGACCTTCTTGGCATGTATTCAGTTCTTTAATCCCGAGAGCCAGACACTATTATTTTCCCTTTAGAGCAGAGCAGACGGAGCCACAGAGAGGTTATGTCCCATGGCTGTACGTGGCACAGATGGGACTGGCCCTCCTGCAGGCTGACTGCAGCCCCGCGCCCAACCGGACACCATGTCATCCCACGAAGGGTGAGAACACTGAACACCTGGCACAGAGGCAGCAGTGGGAGAGCCCTGAGCCGGCAGCCAGAACCCTCCGCACAGCTCTGTGACCTCTCTGGGCTTCGGCCTCCCACCTCTGCAGCCAGGAGCACAGCTGGACTGTCTCCGAAGACCCTGCAGCCCTGAAAAAGGAGAGGCCGGACTCAGCCTCCAGTGATGTCATAACCGGCACCGTGTGGCCGGGAGGTGAGACAGCTGCAGTGTAGGTTTAGTCCTCTGAGTATAGGCTGTGTGCCCTTGGGTAAGTTGCTTAACCTCTCTGGAACTGGCACCATCACTCCAGACCGTGCAGGTTCACCGAGTCTGTCCAAACGCTGTGGCGGTGACTCGTTCCACGGGGCTTGTTGGAGGACATCCCCACGCCCTCTGGCACTGGATAAGCAAGGTTCCTATCCATCTCTGCCCTCACCACGAGCTTGCTTGCAAACCAGGGAGCCTTTCTCCAGGAGCTTGTCGGGAGCTCAAGGATTCTCTGTGCACAGATGTCAGTGTGGAGAGAGCGATCGTACGGGACACCGTGGGGGAAGCCCGAGCTGGGAGCCAGGCCACTATCTCGCTTATTCCCCCTCATTGACATTAATCTTTTGTATCGAAAGGAGGAAATGAAATCTCAGAGAGTTTATCAGTGACTTGCCAGGTCAGGAAGTGGCACGGTGGCTGTGAACCTGAGTGCCTGACGCCGACGCCCACGCACGCAGCACGGGCCGGCTCCCGAAATGCCCTGTGCACTCGGGGCACCTGTGGCCCATCTTGGTCCTGACTTCTGAGCCACGTGTCTCCTCTTTCTCTCGGAGTGCCCATCAAATAGGAGTTCCCTCCCCAGACCGCCAGGGGGCCCAACACCTGAAATAGACTACCCGTTCCCTCAGCACACACTTGTTGCTAATAAACCCCACCAGGCGCCCCCCCCGCCACGCACTGCAGCACCACCATCACTCTGCAGAGGAACACGTGAAGTCCTTCTTCTGAAACCAGGTCTCAGGGAAACAGCCGGGAAATTCCCACCAAATCCAAATCACTTTCTTTCGGGGTGTCAGGGAGCCACGGGCTGGTTTTTGAGGGAAGGGAAGATGTCAGCCTGACCTAGGGAGGTACTTGCGAAGATTCAGAGCCAAGCCCCTGCAGGGAGCTGTCACGGGTGGCGAGTGTCCTGTCCGTAGCCCTGGGCAAGCCAAGACTGAGGTTCCCTGTGGGGAGGCAGGGGGCAGAGCTGCTCCAGGCGTGTGTGGTCCACACAGTGGGGCATCTGTGAAGTGTTCCCAGGACTCGGGCACACTTTCAACGTACGTGCAGCATATGAGAGCGTCCAGTTTCCAGAATTGCTCCTCCACGTGTGAAGGTGGTTTTACGTGTTGAAGGGAAAACTGGGTGTCACATATCGTGTCCTTTGACGTGTTTTCTTCGCGATCCGTTTTCCTGACCAGGGTGAAAACTGTGGCAGAAAATACAAAGAGGTCTTTCCAGGGTGTTTTAGACGCAAGCCCCGTGCAGAAGTCACACGAGAGGGGTGTGGGATTCCATCCCCTCTGGGTACTTTTCTAGGCTCTCATCACCGAGCGCTGAGTTTGGCAGGGGCCCCCAGAGAAGGAAAATGAGAAATGGGCAACTTTCTCTGCAATCCGTCCTCCTAAGGGGAATAGAGGGAGTGTGTCCTCTGTGTGTCCAATGCCCTATGTCATCTGGCGAGGGTATCCTTTGGAGCTGAGAAACGGAAGCTCAAATTAACCTAAGCGGCTAAGACGCTCAGTGTGTGTGTTTTGGGGGTGTGGGGTGTGTGTGGGGGGGTACTCTTTGGTCCAGAGCCGAGGTCTCTGCACGTCCAGTCCAGTTCCCCACGCCAGCCCTGATGGGCACGGAGTCTCTTTGTCCAAGACACACCAAGGAAGACAGAGCCAGAATAAAGTCAACAGCTTTTATTACAAGTCACAGATTTCATAGAAAAAGGAATGTAGCGTCAGGTCCGGTCGTATGAAAAACGGTAAAATGCAGGTTTGTCCTGGTTGCTCTGTGGACACCCGGGGCAGGCTCTCCGCGACATCAGGCACAGCAGCTGCACTTGTCCGAGGCCCCTTTGCAGACGCAGCCCTGGGCACACTTGGCGCAGCCCTGGGCACACTTGGCGCAGCCCACGGGGCAGCAGGAGCAGCAGCCTGGGGAGGCAAGGGCAGCGTGCGGTCGGACCACGCGTTGTCCGGAACCACCCTTCCCAGCAGCAGGCCTGGCCCCAGCCGCCCTCGGGCCCAGACCCTGAGTTTACGATGGTGTCCTCTGTCCTGAGGTAATTGCTCTCAGACACTAGGTTCAGGTTGCCCGGCCCATCTGTGCCCAGGACAGGGCACAGCGCCTTGGAGAGACAGTGAGCAGGGCCTCTGGGGACAGGAGAAAGCCAGCCCCCAGCACCACCAGTGATGTGAGCCAAGTCCTCAGGATCAAAGTGGAGGCAAAGCCCGCACAGAGCAGCTCCCGCTCGGGATAGGGAAGCTCTGGGCTGCTTCGACAGGGAGGGGCTGCACCAGGTCCGAGAAGCCACGCACGGCCACTGGTTCCTGTCCCTAAAGTGCTTCAGTCCCTGAGAGGATTCGGAAGCGGGACTCAGGAGGCAGGAGGACTAGTTCTAGTGACAGGTCTGAGGTGGTTTGTCGGTGGCCCGTCTGGGCCTCAGTCTCCCTGTTCTCTAGTGCGCGCCTGGGTCTCGGTCATGCCGAAGGTGATTCCAGCTCTGACTGTGAATCCCTTCCTGGTGAGGGGGGTGCCAGGAAGTCTGGTCACTGTCCTGCTCCTGCCTGCCTGCTGAGCTCTGGGCCCCCTCCTCGCACTCAGCCCAGACCCCGCATTCCCAGAGAAGGCCCCGCACACTCACTCTTCTTGCAGGAGGCGCATCTGCAGGCTTTGCAGGTGCAGGTGCAGGATCCAGCGCAGCCGCAGGAGCCGCCTGCCGGGAAGGGAAAGGAGGCCAGCAGTGAGCAGGGACGGGGATGCAGGAGCCACAGCAGACGGTCAGCAATGCCTCCCTGAGCCCTCCTCCTCTGTCAGGACCCAGCCCTGGGAGCTCGTGTCCACTCGGGCGGATAGAGAAGCCCCAGCTCCTCTCTTCTGGTCCAAGGAGAGTAAGTCCCCTCCTGATGGGACTCCACAGGGAAGGTCCCGGGCTCCAGACGCAGCCCAGGCCGACTGGGGCCGGGGGCCGGGGGCCGGGGCCCATGGCCTGAACCCTAAAGAGGCAGCGTCCCCTCCTCCCATCAAATCGTGGCAGGTCCGAGACCGCCTCCAAACGCTGGGTCCCGGTCTAGCAATCCCCTGACCTGCCGGGTGACCTCAAGAAGGACAGCCTGGAGCCTCCGTGCCCTCAGTGTCAACGGAGAGGCAAAGGGAGACTGACGTGCCCTCAGGAGCCTGGCTACCAAGAAAGCCCTGGACCCGTGACAGGAGTCCTCCTGAGCTCAAACTCAAAGCCCTCCCTTCTCGTCCTGTGCCTGGGAAGGGGGCATCCTAAGGCTCAAAGGCAGGGCTCCCTTACCAGTGGGGCAGGAGCACTTGGGGTCCATCTGGAGGAGGAGTGAGGCCCGAGGTCCAAAGCAAGGGGCGAAGCCGCTTCACGGGTCCGGTGGGGGCCGTGTGGGAGCGAGGAGCCCGGGGGCTCAGTTATAGGCCGAGGAGGCGGCCCGGGCGCAGAGGCCCCGCCCCCGCCTTGCACCCGCCCCGCGGCTCCGCGCCAGCGCCGCCCGCGCCGCCCGTGCCGCCCGCAGCGCCCTGGGCCGGGCTGTGAGCAACAGGCGGGGCCGAGCGCACGATTCCACGTCGGTGCCGGCTGGAGCGGAGGAACCGGGTGCCGTGCGGTAAGCGGTGTCCCAGCCCCCTGGCCGCCCCTTCCCAATGTGCCCGACGGGAGCAGCCACCGTGTTGGCGGCTTGTGCAGGAATCCGGCTCCCGCGTCCTCCGGTCTTCCCCGCCCCAGGCCCCAGGCCCCAGGCCCCGCGCCGCCGGCCTCCGGCCTCCGGGTCGCCGTTTCCTGCAGCCTGAGAACAGCCCCCGCCTCCCGCTCGTGTCCCTGGCTTGGCTGGAGCCGGGGAGCGGTGTCAGAGAGCGCAGGCGGATGTGACCCTCACCACCGTTTCGCCGACCCCATGTGTCCCCGGGCGTTGCCAGCCCCGGTCCCCACCACGGTCCTTCGGAAGCGTTTTTCCGGTACCGCCTCCTGTAACCGCAGCGCGGTGAACATTGCCTTCAGCCGCGAGGCGTCACTTGTGTTTTCCTTTCCTGGAGGGATCCTGGCTCATTTGTCCGGGGGCTTCTTTGCCTGAACTTTCCAGGGGCGCTCCTCACTGTAGCCGGTCCACCCCCACGCCAGGGTGGAGGTTCCCTCATCATGGGATGCTTCCCCAGGGGCGGCATCATTGTAGGTGATAGGCAGACCTGGCGGTAAATAACAAAGCGAGACAAGTGGATAGAGTTCCCTTTGAGTAGTCCTGACAGTTACTCACCATGGAGTCCATGCCAAGCCTTGTTAGTCACTTTTGCTCTTTGAGTTGTCACACCAACCGGGAAGGGAGACAGCAGTCAGGAGCCCGCTTCCCAAAGTCCAAAGTCCCTACAGTACAGGGAGGCTACTGAGGCAGGCACACAGGGCTGGGGAGTGGTGCCCTGCTTCTGTGTTTTTGTCGCTTCGCAGCTGAAAGAGGGAGTCAGTGAGCAAGCTCCCCTTTGGCCCAGAGCTGTGTCCTCGGCCCGTCTCTACCATGTCCAGCTCAATCCTGGGGGCGACCGAGGTGACACAGTAGGAATGTATTTATGATTTTGTGGCTACCTTCTGACTCTCTCCTTCAGTAGCGTTCGAGAGGTTTCTTTTGGTATAACGTATTTCAGAAAATCACTGAAAAGAAAATGGTAAGGAAATCCTGATGCAGGTGACAGCAGAAGTGGCAGGACCCTTCTGTGTCTGTGAGGAGGACACCGACTGTGCTCCTCACGGCTTTCTATCTGTAGTGTCGACGGCTCTCTTTGCGTGAAGGCAGGATAACCCTCTCGGGGGTACTGGTCCCACGCTCACAGGGTCGATGGGGACGGCCCAGAGCACAGAGCGAAACACACCGTCCTTGCTTGCGTGTCTGGAAGGAGAACAGTGTCTCCTAGGCTGATGATAACAAATAAATCAATAGATAAATAAATGAATGGGTGATGTGATCGATTGCTCACTGAGTGCCCAGTATATTCTGACCTTCTTGGCATGTATTCAGTTCTTTAATCCCGAGAGCCAGACACTATTATTTTCCCTTTAGAGCAGAGCAGACGGAGCCACAGAGAGGTTATGTCCCATGGCTGTACGTGGCACAGATGGGACTGGCCCTCCTGCAGGCTGACTGCAGCCCCGCGCCCAACCGGACACCATGTCATCCCACGAAGGGTGAGAACACTGAACACCTGGCACAGAGGCAGCAGTGGGAGAGCCCTGAGCCGGCAGCCAGAACCCTCCGCACAGCTCTGTGACCTCTCTGGGCTTCGGCCTCCCACCTCTGCAGCCAGGAGCACAGCTGGACTGTCTCCGAAGACCCTGCAGCCCTGAAAAAGGAGAGGCCGGACTCAGCCTCCAGTGATGTCATAACCGGCACCGTGTGGCCGGGAGGTGAGACAGCTGCAGTGTAGGTTTAGTCCTCTGAGTATAGGCTGTGTGCCCTTGGGTAAGTTGCTTAACCTCTCTGGAACTGGCACCATCACTCCAGACCGTGCAGGTTCACCGAGTCTGTCCAAACGCTGTGGCGGTGACTCGTTCCACGGGGCTTGTTGGAGGACATCCCCACGCCCTCTGGCACTGGATAAGCAAGGTTCCTATCCATCTCTGCCCTCACCAC
Organism: Pseudorca crassidens; assembly: GCF_039906515.1. Classification (NCBI taxonomy): domain Eukaryota; kingdom Metazoa; phylum Chordata; class Mammalia; order Artiodactyla; family Delphinidae; genus Pseudorca; species Pseudorca crassidens. The sequence goes on along the minus strand of NW_027136173.1, from coordinate 91,513 downwards.
GAGCTTGCTTGCAAACCAGGGAGCCTTTCTCCAGGAGCTTGTCGGGAGCTCAAGGATTCTCTGTGCACAGATGTCAGTGTGGAGAGAGCGATCGTACGGGACACCGTGGGGGAAGCCCGAGCTGGGAGCCAGGCCACTATCTCGCTTATTCCCCCTCATTGACATTAATCTTTTGTATCGAAAGGAGGAAATGAAATCTCAGAGAGTTTATCAGTGACTTGCCAGGTCAGGAAGTGGCACGGTGGCTGTGAACCTGAGTGCCTGACGCCGACGCCCACGCACGCAGCACGGGCCGGCTCCCGAAATGCCCTGTGCACTCGGGGCACCTGTGGCCCATCTTGGTCCTGACTTCTGAGCCACGTGTCTCCTCTTTCTCTCGGAGTGCCCATCAAATAGGAGTTCCCTCCCCAGACCGCCAGGGGGCCCAACACCTGAAATAGACTACCCGTTCCCTCAGCACACACTTGTTGCTAATAAACCCCACCAGGCGCCCCCCCCGCCACGCACTGCAGCACCACCATCACTCTGCAGAGGAACACGTGAAGTCCTTCTTCTGAAACCAGGTCTCAGGGAAACAGCCGGGAAATTCCCACCAAATCCAAATCACTTTCTTTCGGGGTGTCAGGGAGCCACGGGCTGGTTTTTGAGGGAAGGGAAGATGTCAGCCTGACCTAGGGAGGTACTTGCGAAGATTCAGAGCCAAGCCCCTGCAGGGAGCTGTCACGGGTGGCGAGTGTCCTGTCCGTAGCCCTGGGCAAGCCAAGACTGAGGTTCCCTGTGGGGAGGCAGGGGGCAGAGCTGCTCCAGGCGTGTGTGGTCCACACAGTGGGGCATCTGTGAAGTGTTCCCAGGACTCGGGCACACTTTCAACGTACGTGCAGCATATGAGAGCGTCCAGTTTCCAGAATTGCTCCTCCACGTGTGAAGGTGGTTTTACGTGTTGAAGGGAAAACTGGGTGTCACATATCGTGTCCTTTGACGTGTTTTCTTCGCGATCCGTTTTCCTGACCAGGGTGAAAACTGTGGCAGAAAATACAAAGAGGTCTTTCCAGGGTGTTTTAGACGCAAGCCCCGTGCAGAAGTCACACGAGAGGGGTGTGGGATTCCATCCCCTCTGGGTACTTTTCTAGGCTCTCATCACCGAGCGCTGAGTTTGGCAGGGGCCCCCAGAGAAGGAAAATGAGAAATGGGCAACTTTCTCTGCAATCCGTCCTCCTAAGGGGAATAGAGGGAGTGTGTCCTCTGTGTGTCCAATGCCCTATGTCATCTGGCGAGGGTATCCTTTGGAGCTGAGAAACGGAAGCTCAAATTAACCTAAGCGGCTAAGACGCTCAGTGTGTGTGTTTTGGGGGTGTGGGGTGTGTGTGGGGGGGTACTCTTTGGTCCAGAGCCGAGGTCTCTGCACGTCCAGTCCAGTTCCCCACGCCAGCCCTGATGGGCACGGAGTCTCTTTGTCCAAGACACACCAAGGAAGACAGAGCCAGAATAAAGTCAACAGCTTTTATTACAAGTCACAGATTTCATAGAAAAAGGAATGTAGCGTCAGGTCCGGTCGTATGAAAAACGGTAAAATGCAGGTTTGTCCTGGTTGCTCTGTGGACACCCGGGGCAGGCTCTCCGCGACATCAGGCACAGCAGCTGCACTTGTCCGAGGCCCCTTTGCAGACGCAGCCCTGGGCACACTTGGCGCAGCCCTGGGCACACTTGGCGCAGCCCACGGGGCAGCAGGAGCAGCAGCCTGGGGAGGCAAGGGCAGCGTGCGGTCGGACCACGCGTTGTCCGGAACCACCCTTCCCAGCAGCAGGCCTGGCCCCAGCCGCCCTCGGGCCCAGACCCTGAGTTTACGATGGTGTCCTCTGTCCTGAGGTAATTGCTCTCAGACACTAGGTTCAGGTTGCCCGGCCCATCTGTGCCCAGGACAGGGCACAGCGCCTTGGAGAGACAGTGAGCAGGGCCTCTGGGGACAGGAGAAAGCCAGCCCCCAGCACCACCAGTGATGTGAGCCAAGTCCTCAGGATCAAAGTGGAGGCAAAGCCCGCACAGAGCAGCTCCCGCTCGGGATAGGGAAGCTCTGGGCTGCTTCGACAGGGAGGGGCTGCACCAGGTCCGAGAAGCCACGCACGGCCACTGGTTCCTGTCCCTAAAGTGCTTCAGTCCCTGAGAGGATTCGGAAGCGGGACTCAGGAGGCAGGAGGACTAGTTCTAGTGACAGGTCTGAGGTTGTTTGTCGGTGGCCCGTCTGGGCCTCAGTCTCCCTGTTCTCTAGTGCGCGCCTGGGTCTCGGTCATGCCGAAGGTGATTCCAGCTCTGACTGTGAATCCCTTCCTGGTGAGGGGGGTGCCGGGAAGTCTGGTCACTGTCCTGCTCCTGCCTGCCTGCTGAGCTCTGGGCCCCCTCCTCGCACTCAGCCCAGACCCCGCATTCCCAGAGAAGGCCCCGCACACTCACTCTTCTTGCAGGAGGCGCATCTGCAGGCTTTGCAGGTGCAGGTGCAGGATCCAGCGCAGCCGCAGGAGCCGCCTGCCGGGAAGGGAAAGGAGGCCAGCAGTGAGCAGGGACGGGGATGCAGGAGCCACAGCAGACGGTCAGCAATGCCTCCCTGAGCCCTCCTCCTCTGTCAGGACCCAGCCCTGGGAGCTCGTGTCCACTCGGGCAGATAGAGAAGCCCCAGCTCCTCTCTTCTGGTCCAAGGAGAGTAAGTCCCCTCCTGATGGGACTCCACAGGGAAGGTCCCGGGCTCCAGACGCAGCCCAGGCCGACTGGGGCCGGGGGCCGGGGGCCGGGGCCCATGGCCTGAACCCTAAAGAGGCAGCGTCCCCTCCTCCCATCAAATCGTGGCAGGTCCGAGACCGCCTCCAAACGCTGGGTCCCGGTCTAGCAATCCCCTGACCTGCCGGGTGACCTCAAGAAGGACAGCCTGGAGCCTCCGTGCCCTCAGTGTCAACGGAGAGGCAAAGGGAGACTGACGTGCCCTCAGGAGCCTGGCTACCAAGAAAGCCCTGGACCCGTGACAGGAGTCCTCCTGAGCTCAAACTCAAAGCCCTCCCTTCTCGTCCTGTGCCTGGGAAGGGGGCATCCTAAGGCTCAAAGGCAGGGCTCCCTTACCAGTGGGGCAGGAGCACTTGGGGTCCATCTGGAGGAGGAGTGAGGCCCGAGGTCCAAAGCAAGGGGCGAAGCCGCTTCACGGGTCCGGTGGGGGCCGTGTGGGAGCGAGGAGCCCGGGGGCTCAGTTATAGGCCGAGGAGGCGGCCCGGGCGCAGAGGCCCCGCCCCCGCCTTGCACCCGCCCCGCGGCTCCGCGCCCGCGCCGCCCGCGCCGCCCGTGCCGCCCGCAGCGCCCTGGGCCGGGCTGTGAGCAACAGGCGGGGCCGAGCGCACGATTCCACGTCGGTGCCGGCTGGAGCGGAGGAACCGGGTGCCGTGCGGTAAGCGGTGTCCCAGCCCCCTGGCCGCCCCTTCCCAATGTGCCCGACGGGAGCAGCCACCGTGTTGGCGGCTTGTGCAGGAATCCGGCTCCCGCGTCCTCCGGTCTTCCCCGCCCCAGGCCCCAGGCCCCAGGCCCCGCGCCGCCGGCCTCCGGCCTCCGGGTCGCCGTTTCCTGCAGCCTGAGAACAGCCCCCGCCTCCCGCTCGTGTCCCTGGCTTGGCTGGAGCCGGGGAGCGGTGTCAGAGAGCGCAGGCGGATGTGACCCTCACCACCGTTTCGCCGACCCCATGTGTCCCCGGGCGTTGCCAGCCCCGGTCCCCACCACGGTCCTTCGGAAGCGTTTTTCCGGTACCGCCTCCTGTAACCGCAGCGCGGTGAACATTGCCTTCAGCCGCGAGGCGTCACTTGTGTTTTCCTTTCCTGGAGGGATCCTGGCTCATTTGTCCGGGGGCTTCTTTGCCTGAACTTTCCAGGGGCGCTCCTCACTGTAGCCGGTCCACCCCCACGCCAGGGTGGAGGTTCCCTCATCATGGGATGCTTCCCCAGGGGCGGCATCATTGTAGGTGATAGGCAGACCTGGCGGTAAATAACAAAGCGAGACAAGTGGATAGAGTTCCCTTGGAGTAGTCCTGACAGTTACTCACCATGGAGTCCATGCCAAGCCTTGTTAGTCACTTTTGCTCTTTGAGTTGTCACACCAACCGGGAAGGGAGACAGCAGTCAGGAGCCCGCTTCCCAAAGTCCAAAGTCCCTACAGTACAGGGAGGCTACTGAGGCAGGCACACAGGGCTGGGGAGTGGTGCCCTGCTTCTGTGTTTTTGTCGCTTCGCAGCTGAAAGAGGGAGTCAGTGAGCAAGCTCCCCTTTGGCCCAGAGCTGTGTCCTCGGCCCGTCTCTACCATGTCCAGCTCAATCCTGGGGGCGACCAAGGTGACACAGTAGGAATGTATTTATGATTTTGTGGCTACCTTCTGACTCTCTCCTTCAGTAGCGTTCGAGAGGTTTCTTTTGGTATAACGTATTTCAGAAAATCACTGAAAAGAAAATGGTAAGGAAATCCTGATGCAGGTGACAGCAGAAGTGGCAGGACCCTTCTGTGTCTGTGAGGAGGACACCGACTGTGCTCCTCACGGCTTTCTATCTGTAGTGTCGACGGCTCTCTTTGCGTGAAGGCAGGATAACCCTCTCGGGGGTACTGGTCCCACGCTCACAGGGTCGATGGGGACGGCCCAGAGCACAGAGCGAAACACACCGTCCTTGCTTGCGTGTCTGGAAGGAGAACAGTGTCTCCTAGGCTGATGATAACAAATAAATCAATAGATAAATAAATGAATGGGTGATGTGATCGATTGCTCACTGAGTGCCCAGTATATTCTGACCTTCTTGGCATGTATTCAGTTCTTTAATCCCGAGAGCCAGACACTATTATTTTCCCTTTAGAGCAGAGCAGACGGAGCCACAGAGAGGTTATGTCCCATGGCTGTACGTGGCACAGATGGGACTGGCCCTCCTGCAGGCTGACTGCAGCCCCGCGCCCAACCGGACACCATGTCATCCCACGAAGGGTGAGAACACTGAACACCTGGCACAGAGGCAGCAGTGGGAGAGCCCTGAGCCGGCAGCCAGAACCCTCCGCACAGCTCTGTGACCTCTCTGGGCTTCGGCCTCCCACCTCTGCAGCCAGGAGCACAGCTGGACTGTCTCCGAAGACCCTGCAGCCCTGAAAAAGGAGAGGCCGGACTCAGCCTCCAGTGATGTCATAACCGGCACCGTGTGGCCGGGAGGTGAGACAGCTGCAGTGTAGGTTTAGTCCTCTGAGTATAGGCTGTGTGCCCTTGGGTAAGTTGCTTAACCTCTCTGGAACTGGCACCATCACTCCAGACCGTGCAGGTTCACCGAGTCTGTCCAAACGCTGTGGCGGTGACTCGTTCCACGGGGCTTGTTGGAGGACATCCCCACGCCCTCTGGCACTGGATAAGCAAGGTTCCTATCCATCTCTGCCCTCACCACGAGCTTGCTTGCAAACCAGGGAGCCTTTCTCCAGGAGCTTGTCGGGAGCTCAAGGATTCTCTGTGCACAGATGTCAGTGTGGAGAGAGCGATCGTACGGGACACCGTGGGGGAAGCCCGAGCTGGGAGCCAGGCCACTATCTCGCTTATTCCCCCTCATTGACATTAATCTTTTGTATCGAAAGGAGGAAATGAAATCTCAGAGAGTTTATCAGTGACTTGCCAGGTCAGGAAGTGGCACGGTGGCTGTGAACCTGAGTGCCTGACGCCGACGCCCACGCACGCAGCACGGGCCGGCTCCCGAAATGCCCTGTGCACTCGGGGCACCTGTGGCCCATCTTGGTCCTGACTTCTGAGCCACGTGTCTCCTCTTTCTCTCGGAGTGCCCATCAAATAGGAGTTCCCTCCCCAGACCGCCAGGGGGCCCAACACCTGAAATAGACTACCCGTTCCCTCAGCACACACTTGTTGCTAATAAACCCCACCAGGCGCCCCCCCCGCCACGCACTGCAGCACCACCATCACTCTGCAGAGGAACACGTGAAGTCCTTCTTCTGAAACCAGGTCTCAGGGAAACAGCCGGGAAATTCCCACCAAATCCAAATCACTTTCTTTCGGGGTGTCAGGGAGCCACGGGCTGGTTTTTGAGGGAAGGGAAGATGTCAGCCTGACCTAGGGAGGTACTTGCGAAGATTCAGAGCCAAGCCCCTGCAGGGAGCTGTCACGGGTGGCGAGTGTCCTGTCCGTAGCCCTGGGCAAGCCAAGACTGAGGTTCCCTGTGGGGAGGCAGGGGGCAGAGCTGCTCCAGGCGTGTGTGGTCCACACAGTGGGGCATCTGTGAAGTGTTCCCAGGACTCGGGCACACTTTCAACGTACGTGCAGCATATGAGAGCGTCCAGTTTCCAGAATTGCTCCTCCACGTGTGAAGGTGGTTTTACGTGTTGAAGGGAAAACTGGGTGTCACATATCGTGTCCTTTGACGTGTTTTCTTCGCGATCCGTTTTCCTGACCAGGGTGAAAACTGTGGCAGAAAATACAAAGAGGTCTTTCCAGGGTGTTTTAGACGCAAGCCCCGTGCAGAAGTCACACGAGAGGGGTGTGGGATTCCATCCCCTCTGGGTACTTTTCTAGGCTCTCATCACCGAGCGCTGAGTTTGGCAGGGGCCCCCAGAGAAGGAAAATGAGAAATGGGCAACTTTCTCTGCAATCCGTCCTCCTAAGGGGAATAGAGGGAGTGTGTCCTCTGTGTGTCCAATGCCCTATGTCATCTGGCGAGGGTATCCTTTGGAGCTGAGAAACGGAAGCTCAAATTAACCTAAGCGGCTAAGACGCTCAGTGTGTGTGTTTTGGGGGTGTGGGGTGTGTGTGGGGGGGTACTCTTTGGTCCAGAGCCGAGGTCTCTGCACGTCCAGTCCAGTTCCCCACGCCAGCCCTGATGGGCACGGAGTCTCTTTGTCCAAGACACACCAAGGAAGACAGAGCCAGAATAAAGTCAACAGCTTTTATTACAAGTCACAGATTTCATAGAAAAAGGAATGTAGCGTCAGGTCCGGTCGTATGAAAAACGGTAAAATGCAGGTTTGTCCTGGTTGCTCTGTGGACACCCGGGGCAGGCTCTCCGCGACATCAGGCACAGCAGCTGCACTTGTCCGAGGCCCCTTTGCAGACGCAGCCCTGGGCACACTTGGCGCAGCCCACGGGGCAGCAGGAGCAGCAGCCTGGGGAGGCAAGGGCAGCGTGCGGTCGGACCACGCGTTGTCCGGAACCACCCTTCCCAGCAGCAGGCCTGGCCCCAGCCGCCCTCGGGCCCAGACCCTGAGTTTACGATGGTGTCCTCTGTCCTGAGGTAATTGCTCTCAGACACTAGGTTCAGGTTGCCCGGCCCATCTGTGCCCAGGACAGGGCACAGCGCCTTGGAGAGACAGTGAGCAGGGCCTCCGGGGACAGGAGAAAGCCAGCCCCCAGCACCACCAGTGATGTGAGCCAAGTCCTCAGGATCAAAGTGGAGGCAAAGCCCGCACAGAGCAGCTCCCGCTCGGGATAGGGAAGCTCTGGGCTGCTTCGACAGGGAGGGGCTGCACCAGGTCCGAGAAGCCACGCACGGCCACTGGTTCCTGTCCCTAAAGTGCTTCAGTCCCTGAGAGGATTCGGAAGCGGGACTCAGGAGGCAGGAGGACTAGTTCTAGTGACAGGTCTGAGGTTGTTTGTCGGTGGCCCGTCTGGGCCTCAGTCTCCCTGGTCTCTAGTGCGCGCCTGGGTCTCGGTCATGCCGAAGGTGATTCCAGCTCTGACTGTGAATCCCTTCCTGGTGAGGGGGGTGCCGGGAAGTCTGGTCACTGTCCTGCTCCTGCCTGCCTGCTGAGCTCTGGGCCCCCTCCTCGCACTCAGCCCAGACCCCGCATTCCCAGAGAAGGCCCCGCACACTCACTCTTCTTGCAGGAGGCGCATCTGCAGGCTTTGCAGGTGCAGGTGCAGGATCCAGCGCAGCCGCAGGAGCCGCCTGCCGGGAAGGGAAAGGAGGCCAGCAGTGAGCAGGGACGGGGATGCAGGAGCCACAGCAGACGGTCAGCAATGCCTCCCTGAGCCCTCCTCCTCTGTCAGGACCCAGCCCTGGGAGCTCGTGTCCACTCGGGCGGATAGAGAAGCCCCAGCTCCTCTCTTCTGGTCCAAGGAGAGTAAGTCCCCTCCTGATGGGACTCCACAGGGAAGGTCCCGGGCTCCAGACGCAGCCCAGGCCGACTGGGGCCGGGGGCCGGGGGCCGGGGCCCATGGCCTGAACCCTAAAGAGGCAGCGTCCCCTCCTCCCATCAAATCGTGGCAGGTCCGAGACCGCCTCCAAACGCTGGGTCCCGGTCTAGCAATCCCCTGACCTGCCGGGTGACCTCAAGAAGGACAGCCTGGAGCCTCCGTGCCCTCAGTGTCAACGGAGAGGCAAAGGGAGACTGACGTGCCCTCAGGAGCCTGGCTACCAAGAAAGCCCTGGACCCGTGACAGGAGTCCTCCTGAGCTCAAACTCAAAGCCCTCCCTTCTCGTCCTGTGCCTGGGAAGGGGGCATCCTAAGGCTCAAAGGCAGGGCTCCCTTACCAGTGGGGCAGGAGCACTTGGGGTCCATCTGGAGGAGGAGTGAGGCCCGAGGTCCAAAGCAAGGGGCGAAGCCGCTTCACGGGTCCGGTGGGGGCCGTGTGGGAGCGAGGAGCCCGGGGGCTCAGTTATAGGCCGAGGAGGCGGCCCGGGCGCAGAGGCCCCGCCCCCGCCTTGCACCCGCCCCGCGGCTCCGCGCCCGCGCCGCCCGCGCCGCCCGCGCCGCCCGCGCCGCCCGCGCCGCCCGCGCCGCCCGCGCCGCCCGCGCCGCCCGTGCCGCCCGCAGCGCCCTGGGCCGGGCTGTGAGCAACAGGCGGGGCCGAGCGCACGATTCCACGTCGGTGCCGGCTGGAGCGGAGGAACCGGGTGCCGTGCGGTAAGCGGTGTCCCAGCCCCCTGGCCGCCCCTTCCCAATGTGCCCGACGGGAGCAGCCACCGTGTTGGCGGCTTGTGCAGGAATCCGGCTCCCGCGTCCTCCGGTCTTCCCCGCCCCAGGCCCCAGGCCCCAGGCCCCGCGCCGCCGGCCTCCGGCCTCCGGGTCGCCGTTTCCTGCAGCCTGAGAACAGCCCCCGCCTCCCGCTCGTGTCCCTGGCTTGGCTGGAGCCGGGGAGCGGTGTCAGAGAGCGCAGGCGGATGTGACCCTCACCACCGTTTCGCCGACCCCATGTGTCCCCGGGCGTTGCCAGCCCCGGTCCCCACCACGGTCCTTCGGAAGCGTTTTTCCGGTACCGCCTCCTGTAACCGCAGCGCGGTGAACATTGCCTTCAGCCGCGAGGCGTCACTTGTGTTTTCCTTTCCTGGAGGGATCCTGGCTCATTTGTCCGGGGGCTTCTTTGCCTGAACTTTCCAGGGGCGCTCCTCACTGTAGCCGGTCCACCCCCACGCCAGGGTGGAGGTTCCCTCATCATGGGATGCTTCCCCAGGGGCGGCATCATTGTAGGTGATAGGCAGACCTGGCGGTAAATAACAAAGCGAGACAAGTGGATAGAGTTCCCTTGGAGTAGTCCTGACAGTTACTCACCATGGAGTCCATGCCAAGCCTTGTTAGTCACTTTTGCTCTTTGAGTTGTCACACCAACCGGGAAGGGAGACAGCAGTCAGGAGCCCGCTTCCCAAAGTCCAAAGTCCCTACAGTACAGGGAGGCTACTGAGGCAGGCACACAGGGCTGGGGAGTGGTGCCCTGCTTCTGTGTTTTTGTCGCTTCGCAGCTGAAAGAGGGAGTCAGTGAGCAAGCTCCCCTTTGGCCCAGAGCTGTGTCCTCGGCCCGTCTCTACCATGTCCAGCTCAATCCTGGGGGCGACCGAGGTGACACAGTAGGAATGTATTTATGATTTTGTGGCTACCTTCTGACTCTCTCCTTCAGTAGCGTTCGAGAGGTTTCTTTTGGTATAACGTATTTCAGAAAATCACTGAAAAGAAAATGGTAAGGAAATCCTGATGCAGGTGACAGCAGAAGTGGCAGGACCCTTCTGTGTCTGTGAGGAGGACACCGACTGTGCTCCTCACGGCTTTCTATCTGTAGTGTCGACGGCTCTCTTTGCGTGAAGGCAGGATAACCCTCTCGGGGGTACTGGTCCCACGCTCACAGGGTCGATGGGGACGGCCCAGAGCACAGAGCGAAACACACCGTCCTTGCTTGCGTGTCTGGAAGGAGAACAGTGTCTCCTAGGCTGATGATAACAAATAAATCAATAGATAAATAAATGAATGGGTGATGTGATCGATTGCTCACTGAGTGCCCAGTATATTCTGACCTTCTTGGCATGTATTCAGTTCTTTAATCCCGAGAGCCAGACACTATTATTTTCCCTTTAGAGCAGAGCAGACGGAGCCACAGAGAGGTTATGTCCCATGGCTGTACGTGGCACAGATGGGACTGGCCCTCCTGCAGGCTGACTGCAGCCCCGCGCCCAACCGGACACCATGTCATCCCACGAAGGGTGAGAACACTGAACACCTGGCACAGAGGCAGCAGTGGGAGAGCCCTGAGCCGGCAGCCAGAACCCTCCGCACAGCTCTGTGACCTCTCTGGGCTTCGGCCTCCCACCTCTGCAGCCAGGAGCACAGCTGGACTGTCTCCGAAGACCCTGCAGCCCTGAAAAAGGAGAGGCCGGACTCAGCCTCCAGTGATGTCATAACCGGCACCGTGTGGCCGGGAGGTGAGACAGCTGCAGTGTAGGTTTAGTCCTCTGAGTATAGGCTGTGTGCCCTTGGGTAAGTTGCTTAACCTCTCTGGAACTGGCACCATCACTCCAGACCGTGCAGGTTCACCGAGTCTGTCCAAACGCTGTGGCGGTGACTCGTTCCACGGGGCTTGTTGGAGGACATCCCCACGCCCTCTGGCACTGGATAAGCAAGGTTCCTATCCATCTCTGCCCTCACCACGAGCTTGCTTGCAAACCAGGGAGCCTTTCTCCAGGAGCTTGTCGGGAGCTCAAGGATCCTCTGTGCACAGATGTCAGTGTGGAGAGAGCGATCGTACGGGACACCGTGGGGGAAGCCCGAGCTGGGAGCCAGGCCACTATCTCGCTTATTCCCCCTCATTGACATTAATCTTTTGTATCGAAAGGAGGAGATGAAATCTCAGAGAGTTTATCAGTGACTTGCCAGGTCAGGAAGTGGCACGGTGGCTGTGAACCTGAGTGCCTGACGCCGACGCCCACGCACGCAGCACGGGCCGGCTCCCGAAATGCCCTGTGCACTCGGGGCACCTGTGGCCCATCTTGGTCCTGACTTCTGAGCCACGTGTCTCCTCTTTCTCTCGGAGTGCCCATCAAATAGGAGTTCCCTCCCCAGACCGCCAGGGGGCCCAACACCTGAAATAGACTACCCGTTCCCTCAGCACACACTTGTTGCTAATAAACCCCACCAGGCCCCCCCCCCCCCCCCCGCCACGCACTGCAGCACCACCATCACTCTGCAGAGGAACACGTGAAGTCCTTCTTCTGAAACCAAGTCTCAGGGAAACAGCCGGGAAATTCCCACCAAATCCAAATCACTTTCTTTCGGGGTGTCAGGGAGCCACGGGCTGGTTTTTGAGGGAAGGGAAGATGTCAGCCTGACCTAGGGAGGTACTTGCGAAGATTCAGAGCCAAGCCCCTGCAGGGAGCTGTCACGGGTGGCGAGTGTCCTGTCCGTAGCCCTGGGCAAGCCAAGACTGAGGTTCCCTGTGGGGAGGCAGGGGGCAGAGCTGCTCCAGGCGTGTGTGGTCCACACAGTGGGGCATCTGTGAAGTGTTCCCAGGACTCGGGCACACTTTCAACGTACGTGCAGCATATGAGAGCGTCCAGTTTCCAGAATTGCTCCTCCACGTGTGAAGGTGGTTTTACGTGTTGAAGGGAAAACTGGGTGTCACATATCGTGTCCTTTGACGTGTTTTCTTCGCGATCCGTTTTCCTGACCAGGGTGAAAACTGTGGCAGAAAATACAAAGAGGTCTTTCCAGGGTGTTTTAGACGCAAGCCCCGTGCAGAAGTCACACGAGAGGGGTGTGGGATTCCATCCCCTCTGGGTACTTTTCTAGGCTCTCATCACCGAGCGCTGAGTTTGGCAGGGGCCCCCAGAGAAGGAAAATGAGAAATGGGCAACTTTCTCTGCAATCCGTCCTCCTAAGGGGAATAGAGGGAGTGTGTCCTCTGTGTGTCCAATGCCCTATGTCATCTGGCGAGGGTATCCTTTGGAGCTGAGAAACGGAAGCTCAAATTAACCTAAGCGGCTAAGACGCTCAGTGTGTGTGTTTTGGGGGTGTGGGGTGTGTGTGTGGGGGTACTCTTTGGTCCAGAGCCGAGGTCTCTGCACGTCCAGTCCAGTTCCCCACGCCAGCCCTGATGGGCACGGAGTCTCTTTGTCCAAGACACACCAAGGAAGACAGAGCCAGAATAAAGTCAACAGCTTTTATTACAAGTCACAGATTTCATAGAAAAAGGAATGTAGCGTCAGGTCCGGTCGTATGAAAAACGGTAAAATGCAGGTTTGTCCTGGTTGCTCTGTGGACACCCGGGGCAGGCTCTCCGCGACATCAGGCACAGCAGCTGCACTTGTCCGAGGCCCCTTTGCAGACGCAGCCCTGGGCACACTTGGCGCAGCCCTGGGCACACTTGGCGCAGCCCACGGGGCAGCAGGAGCAGCAGCCTGGGGAGGCAAGGGCAGCGTGCGGTCGGACCACGCGTTGTCCGGAACCACCCTTCCCAGCAGCAGGCCTGGCCCCAGCCGCCCTCGGGCCCAGACCCTGAGTTTACGATGGTGTCCTCTGTCCTGAGGTAATTGCTCTCAGACACTAGGTTCAGGTTGCCCGGCCCATCTGTGCCCAGGACAGGGCACAGCGCCTTGGAGAGACAGTGAGCAGGGCCTCCGGGGACAGGAGAAAGCCAGCCCCCAGCACCACCAGTGATGTGAGCCAAGTCCTCAGGATCAAAGTGGAGGCAAAGCCCGCACAGAGCAGCTCCCGCTCGGGATAGGGAAGCTCTGGGCTGCTTCGACAGGGAGGGGCTGCACCAGGTCCGAGAAGCCACGCACGGCCACTGGTTCCTGTCCCTAAAGTGCTTCAGTCCCTGAGAGGATTCGGAAGCGGGACTCAGGAGGCAGGAGGACTAGTTCTAGTGACAGGTCTGAGGTTGTTTGTCGGTGGCCCGTCTGGGCCTCAGTCTCCCTGGTCTCTAGTGCGCGCCTGGGTCTCGGTCATGCCGAAGGTGATTCCAGCTCTGACTGTGAATCCCTTCCTGGTGAGGGGGGTGCCGGGAAGTCTGGTCACTGTCCTGCTCCTGCCTGCCTGCTGAGCTCTGGGCCCCCTCCTCGCACTCAGCCCAGACCCCGCATTCCCAGAGAAGGCCCCGCACACTCACTCTTCTTGCAGGAGGCGCATCTGCAGGCTTTGCAGGTGCAGGTGCAGGATCCAGCGCAGCTGCAGGAGCCGCCTGCCGGGAAGGGAAAGGAGGCCAGCAGTGAGCAGGGACGGGGATGCAGGAGCCACAGCAGACGGTCAGCAATGCCTCCCTGAGCCCTCCTCCTCTGTCAGGACCCAGCCCTGGGAGCTCGTGTCCACTCGGGCGGATAGAGAAGCCCCAGCTCCTCTCTTCTGGTCCAAGGAGAGTAAGTCCCCTCCTGATGGGACTCCACAGGGAAGGTCCCGGGCTCCAGACGCAGCCCAGGCCGACTGGGGCCGGGGGCCGGGGGCCGGGGCCCATGGCCTGAACCCTAAAGAGGCAGCGTCCCCTCCTCCCATCAAATCGTGGCAGGTCCGAGACCGCCTCCAAACGCTGGGTCCCGGTCTAGCAATCCCCTGACCTGCCGGGTGACCTCAAGAAGGACAGCCTGGAGCCTCCGTGCCCTCAGTGTCAACGGAGAGGCAAAGGGAGACTGACGTGCCCTCAGGAGCCTGGCTACCAAGAAAGCCCTGGACCCGTGACAGGAGTCCTCCTGAGCTCAAACTCAAAGCCCTCCCTTCTCGTCCTGTGCCTGGGAAGGGGGCATCCTAAGGCTCAAAGGCAGGGCTCCCTTACCAGTGGGGCAGGAGCACTTGGGGTCCATCTGGAGGAGGAGTGAGGCCCGAGGTCCAAAGCAAGGGGCGAAGCCGCTTCACGGGTCCGGTGGGGGCCGTGTGGGAGCGAGGAGCCCGGGGGCTCAGTTATAGGCCGAGGAGGCGGCCCGGGCGCAGAGGCCCCGCCCCCGCCTTGCACCCGCCCCGCGGCTCCGCGCCCGCGCCGCCCGCGCCGCCCGCGCCGCCCGCGCCGCCCGCGCCGCCCGCGCCGCCCGCGCCGCCCGCGCCGCCCGCGCCGCCCGCGCCGCCCGCGCCGCCCGTGCCGCCCGCAGCGCCCTGGGCCGGGCTGTGAGCAACAGGCGGGGCCGAGCGCACGATTCCACGTCGGTGCCGGCTGGAGCGGAGGAACCGGGTGCCGTGCGGTAAGCGGTGTCCCAGCCCCCTGGCCGCCCCTTCCCAATGTGCCCGACGGGAGCAGCCACCGTGTTGGCGGCTTGTGCAGGAATCCGGCTCCCGCGTCCTCCGGTCTTCCCCGCCCCAGGCCCCAGGCCCCAGGCCCCGCGCCGCCGGCCTCCGGCCTCCGGGTCGCCGTTTCCTGCAGCCTGAGAACAGCCCCCGCCTCCCGCTCGTGTCCCTGGCTTGGCTGGAGCCGGGGAGCGGTGTCAGAGAGCGCAGGCGGATGTGACCCTCACCACCGTTTCGCCGACCCCATGTGTCCCCGGGCGTTGCCAGCCCCGGTCCCCACCACGGTCCTTCGGAAGCGTTTTTCCGGTACCGCCTCCTGTAACCGCAGCGCGGTGAACATTGCCTTCAGCCGCGAGGCGTCACTTGTGTTTTCCTTTCCTGGAGGGATCCTGGCTCATTTGTCCGGGGGCTTCTTTGCCTGAACTTTCCAGGGGCGCTCCTCACTGTAGCCGGTCCACCCCCACGCCAGGGTGGAGGTTCCCTCATCATGGGATGCTTCCCCAGGGGCGGCATCATTGTAGGTGATAGGCAGACCTGGCGGTAAATAACAAAGCGAGACAAGTGGATAGAGTTCCCTTGGAGTAGTCCTGACAGTTACTCACCATGGAGTCCATGCCAAGCCTTGTTAGTCACTTTTGCTCTTTGAGTTGTCACACCAACCGGGAAGGGAGACAGCAGTCAGGAGCCCGCTTCCCAAAGTCCAAAGTCCCTACAGTACAGGGAGGCTACTGAGGCAGGCACACAGGGCTGGGGAGTGGTGCCCTGCTTCTGTGTTTTTGTCGCTTCGCAGCTGAAAGAGGGAGTCAGTGAGCAAGCTCCCCTTTGGCCCAGAGCTGTGTCCTCGGCCCGTCTCTACCATGTCCAGCTCAATCCTGGGGGCGACCGAGGTGACACAGTAGGAATGTATTTATGATTTTGTGGCTACCTTCTGACTCTCTCCTTCAGTAGCGTTCGAGAGGTTTCTTTTGGTATAACGTATTTCAGAAAATCACTGAAAAGAAAATGGTAAGGAAATCCTGATGCAGGTGACAGCAGAAGTGGCAGGACCCTTCTGTGTCTGTGAGGAGGACACCGACTGTGCTCCTCACGGCTTTCTATCTGTAGTGTCGACGGCTCTTTGCGTGAAGGCAGGATAACCCTCTCGGGGGTACTGGTCCCACGCTCACAGGGTCGATGGGGACGGCCCAGAGCACAGAGCGAAACACACCGTCCTCGCTTGCGTGTCTGGAAGGAGAACAGTGTCTCCTAGGCTGATGATAACAAATAAATCAATAGATAAATAAATGAATGGGTGATGTGATCGATTGCTCACTGAGTGCCCAGTATATTCTGACCTTCTTGGCATGTATTCAGTTCTTTAATCCCGAGAGCCAGACACTATTATTTTCCCTTTAGAGCAGAGCAGACGGAGCCACAGAGAGGTTATGTCCCATGGCTGTACGTGGCACAGATGGGACTGGCCCTCCTGCAGGCTGACTGCAGCCCCGCGCCCAACCGGACACCATGTCATCCCACGAAGGGTGAGAACACTGAACACCTGGCACAGAGGCAGCAGTGGGAGAGCCCTGAGCCGGCAGCCAGAACCCTCCGCACAGCTCTGTGACCTCTCTGGGCTTCGGCCTCCCACCTCTGCAGCCAGGAGCACAGCTGGACTGTCTCCGAAGACCCTGCAGCCCTGAAAAAGGAGAGGCCGGACTCAGCCTCCAGTGATGTCATAACCGGCACCGTGTGGCCGGGAGGTGAGACAGCTGCAGTGTAGGTTTAGTCCTCTGAGTATAGGCTGTGTGCCCTTGGGTAAGTTGCTTAACCTCTCTGGAACTGGCACCATCACTCCAGACCATGCAGGTTCACCGAGTCTGTCCGAACGCTGTGGCGGTGACTCGTTCCACGGGGCTTGCTGGAGGACATCCCCACGCCCTCTGGCACTGGATAAGCAAGGTTCCTATCCATCTCTGCCCTCACCATGAGCTTGCTTGCAAACCAGGGAGCCTTTCTCCAGGAGCTTGTCGGGAGCTCAAGGATTCTCTGTGCACAGATGTCAGTGTGGAGAGAGCGATCGTACGGGACACCGTGGGGGAAGCCCGAGCTGGGAGCCAGGCCACTATCTCGCTTATTCCCCCTCATTGACATTAATCTTTTGTATCGAAAGGAGGAGATGAAATCTCAGAGAGTTTATCAGTGACTTGCCAGGTCAGGAAGTGGCACGGTGGCTGTGAACCTGAGTGCCTGACGCCGACGCCCACGCACGCAGCACGGGCCGGCTCCCGAAATGCCCTGTGCACTCGGGGCACCTGTGGCCCATCTTGGTCCTGACTTCTGAGCCACGTGTCTCCTCTTTCTCTCGGAGTGCCCATCAAATAGGAGTTCCCTCCCCAGACCGCCAGGGGGCCCAACACCTGAAATAGACTACCCGTTCCCTCAGCACACACTTGTTGCTAATAAACCCCACCAGGCCCCCCCCCCCCCCCCCCCCCGCCACGCACTGCAGCACCACCATCACTCTGCAGAGGAACACGTGAAGTCCTTCTTCTGAAACCAGGTCTCAGGGAAACAGCCGGGAAATTCCCACCAAATCCAAATCACTTTCTTTCGGGGTGTCAGGGAGCCACGGGCTGGTTTTTGAGGGAAGGGAAGATGTCAGCCTGACCTAGGGAGGTACTTGCGAAGATTCAGAGCCAAGCCCCTGCAGGGAGCTGTCACGGGTGGCGAGTGTCCTGTCCGTAGCCCTGGGCAAGCCAAGACTGAGGTTCCCTGTGGGGAGGCAGGGGGCAGAGCTGCTCCAGGCGTGTGTGGTCCACACAGTGGGGCATCTGTGAAGTGTTCCCAGGACTCGGGCACACTTTCAACGTACGTGCAGCATATGAGAGCGTCCAGTTTCCAGAATTGCTCCTCCACGTGTGAAGGTGGTTTTACGTGTTGAAGGGAAAACTGGGTGTCACATATCGTGTCCTTTGACGTGTTTTCTTCGCGATCCGTTTTCCTGACCAGGGTGAAAACTGTGGCAGAAAATACAAAGAGGTCTTTCCAGGGTGTTTTAGACGCAAGCCCCGTGCAGAAGTCACACGAGAGGGGTGTGGGATTCCATCCCCTCTGGGTACTTTTCTAGGCTCTCATCACCGAGCGCTGAGTTTGGCAGGGGCCCCCAGAGAAGGAAAATGAGAAATGGGCAACTTTCTCTGCAATCCGTCCTCCTAAGGGGAATAGAGGGAGTGTGTCCTCTGTGTGTCCAATGCCCTATGTCATCTGGCGAGGGTATCCTTTGGAGCTGAGAAACGGAAGCTCAAATTAACCTAAGCGGCTAAGACGCTCAGTGTGTGTGTTTTGGGGGTGTGGGGTGTGTGTGGGGGGGTACTCTTTGGTCCAGAGCCGAGGTCTCTGCACGTCCAGTCCAGTTCCCCACGCCAGCCCTGATGGGCACGGAGTCTCTTTGTCCAAGACACACCAAGGAAGACAGAGCCAGAATAAAGTCAACAGCTTTTATTACAAGTCACAGATTTCATAGAAAAAGGAATGTAGCGTCAGGTCCGGTCGTATGAAAAACGGTAAAATGCAGGTTTGTCCTGGTTGCTCTGTGGACACCCGGGGCAGGCTCTCCGCGACATCAGGCACAGCAGCTGCACTTGTCCGAGGCCCCTTTGCAGACGCAGCCCTGGGCACACTTGGCGCAGCCCACGGGGCAGCAGGAGCAGCAGCCTGGGGAGGCAAGGGCAGCGTGCGGTCGGACCACGCGTTGTCCGGAACCACCCTTCCCAGCAGCAGGCCTGGCCCCAGCCGCCCTCGGGCCCAGACCCTGAGTTTACGATGGTGTCCTCTGTCCTGAGGTAATTGCTCTCAGACACTAGGTTCAGGTTGCCCGGCCCATCTGTGCCCAGGACAGGGCACAGCGCCTTGGAGAGACAGTGAGCAGGGCCTCCGGGGACAGGAGAAAGCCAGCCCCCAGCACCACCAGTGATGTGAGCCAAGTCCTCAGGATCAAAGTGGAGGCAAAGCCCGCACAGAGCAGCTCCCGCTCGGGATAGGGAAGCTCTGGGCTGCTTCGACAGGGAGGGGCTGCACCAGGTCCGAGAAGCCACGCACGGCCACTGGTTCCTGTCCCTAAAGTGCTTCAGTCCCTGAGAGGATTCGGAAGCGGGACTCAGGAGGCAGGAGGACTAGTTCTAGTGACAGGTCTGAGGTTGTTTGTCGGTGGCCCGTCTGGGCCTCAGTCTCCCTGGTCTCTAGTGCGCGCCTGGGTCTCGGTCATGCCGAAGGTGATTCCAGCTCTGACTGTGAATCCCTTCCTGGTGAGGGGGGTGCCGGGAAGTCTGGTCACTGTCCTGCTCCTGCCTGCCTGCTGAGCTCTGGGCCCCCTCCTCGCACTCAGCCCAGACCCCGCATTCCCAGAGAAGGCCCCGCACACTCACTCTTCTTGCAGGAGGCGCATCTGCAGGCTTTGCAGGTGCAGGTGCAGGATCCAGCGCAGCCGCAGGAGCCGCCTGCCGGGAAGGGAAAGGAGGCCAGCAGTGAGCAGGGACGGGGATGCAGGAGCCACAGCAGACGGTCAGCAATGCCTCCCTGAGCCCTCCTCCTCTGTCAGGACCCAGCCCTGGGAGCTCGTGTCCACTCGGGCGGATAGAGAAGCCCCAGCTCCTCTCTTCTGGTCCAAGGAGAGTAAGTCCCCTCCTGATGGGACTCCACAGGGAAGGTCCCGGGCTCCAGACGCAGCCCAGGCCGACTGGGGCCGGGGGCCGGGGGCCGGGGCCCATGGCCTGAACCCTAAAGAGGCAGCGTCCCCTCCTCCCATCAAATCGTGGCAGGTCCGAGACCGCCTCCAAACGCTGGGTCCCGGTCTAGCAATCCCCTGACCTGCCGGGTGACCTCAAGAAGGACAGCCTGGAGCCTCCGTGCCCTCAGTGTCAACGGAGAGGCAAAGGGAGACTGACGTGCCCTCAGGAGCCTGGCTACCAAGAAAGCCCTGGACCCGTGACAGGAGTCCTCCTGAGCTCAAACTCAAAGCCCTCCCTTCTCGTCCTGTGCCTGGGAAGGGGGCATCCTAAGGCTCAAAGGCAGGGCTCCCTTACCAGTGGGGCAGGAGCACTTGGGGTCCATCTGGAGGAGGAGTGAGGCCCGAGGTCCAAAGCAAGGGGCGAAGCCGCTTCACGGGTCCGGTGGGGGCCGTGTGGGAGCGAGGAGCCCGGGGGCTCAGTTATAGGCCGAGGAGGCGGCCCGGGCGCAGAGGCCCCGCCCCCGCCTTGCACCCGCCCCGCGGCTCCGCGCCCGCGCCGCCCGCGCCGCCCGCGCCGCCCGCGCCGCCCGCGCCGCCCGCGCCGCCCGCGCCGCCCGCGCCGCCCGTGCCGCCCGCAGCGCCCTGGGCCGGGCTGTGAGCAACAGGCGGGGCCGAGCGCACGATTCCACGTCGGTGCCGGCTGGAGCGGAGGAACCGGGTGCCGTGCGGTAAGCGGTGTCCCAGCCCCCTGGCCGCCCCTTCCCAATGTGCCCGACGGGAGCAGCCACCGTGTTGGCGGCTTGTGCAGGAATCCGGCTCCCGCGTCCTCCGGTCTTCCCCGCCCCAGGCCCCAGGCCCCAGGCCCCGCGCCGCCGGCCTCCGGCCTCCGGGTCGCCGTTTCCTGCAGCCTGAGAACAGCCCCCGCCTCCCGCTCGTGTCCCTGGCTTGGCTGGAGCCGGGGAGCGGTGTCAGAGAGCGCAGGCGGATGTGACCCTCACCACCGTTTCGCCGACCCCATGTGTCCCCGGGCGTTGCCAGCCCCGGTCCCCACCACGGTCCTTCGGAAGCGTTTTTCCGGTACCGCCTCCTGTAACCGCAGCGCGGTGAACATTGCCTTCAGCCGCGAGGCGTCACTTGTGTTTTCCTTTCCTGGAGGGATCCTGGCTCATTTGTCCGGGGGCTTCTTTGCCTGAACTTTCCAGGGGCGCTCCTCACTGTAGCCGGTCCACCCCCACGCCAGGGTGGAGGTTCCCTCATCATGGGATGCTTCCCCAGGGGCGGCATCATTGTAGGTGATAGGCAGACCTGGCGGTAAATAACAAAGCGAGACAAGTGGATAGAGTTCCCTTGGAGTAGTCCTGACAGTTACTCACCATGGAGTCCATGCCAAGCCTTGTTAGTCACTTTTGCTCTTTGAGTTGTCACACCAACCGGGAAGGGAGACAGCAGTCAGGAGCCCGCTTCCCAAAGTCCAAAGTCCCTACAGTACAGGGAGGCTACTGAGGCAGGCACACAGGGCTGGGGAGTGGTGCCCTGCTTCTGTGTTTTTGTCGCTTCGCAGCTGAAAGAGGGAGTCAGTGAGCAAGCTCCCCTTTGGCCCAGAGCTGTGTCCTCGGCCCGTCTCTACCATGTCCAGCTCAATCCTGGGGGCGACCGAGGTGACACAGTAGGAATGTATTTATGATTTTGTGGCTACCTTCTGACTCTCTCCTTCAGTAGCGTTCGAGAGGTTTCTTTTGGTATAACGTATTTCAGAAAATCACTGAAAAGAAAATGGTAAGGAAATCCTGATGCAGGTGACAGCAGAAGTGGCAGGACCCTTCTGTGTCTGTGAGGAGGACACCGACTGTGCTCCTCACGGCTTTCTATCTGTAGTGTCGACGGCTCTCTTTGCGTGAAGGCAGGATAACCCTCTCGGGGGTACTGGTCCCACGCTCACAGGGTCGATGGGGACGGCCCAGAGCACAGAGCGAAACACACCGTCCTTGCTTGCGTGTCTGGAAGGAGAACAGTGTCTCCTAGGCTGATGATAACAAATAAATCAATAGATAAATAAATGAATGGGTGATGTGATCGATTGCTCACTGAGTGCCCAGTATATTCTGACCTTCTTGGCATGTATTCAGTTCTTTAATCCCGAGAGCCAGACACTATTATTTTCCCTTTAGAGCAGAGCAGACGGAGCCACAGAGAGGTTATGTCCCATGGCTGTACGTGGCACAGATGGGACTGGCCCTCCTGCAGGCTGACTGCAGCCCCGCGCCCAACCGGACACCATGTCATCCCACGAAGGGTGAGAACACTGAACACCTGGCACAGAGGCAGCAGTGGGAGAGCCCTGAGCCGGCAGCCAGAACCCTCCGCACAGCTCTGTGACCTCTCTGGGCTTCGGCCTCCCACCTCTGCAGCCAGGAGCACAGCTGGACTGTCTCCGAAGACCCTGCAGCCCTGAAAAAGGAGAGGCCGGACTCAGCCTCCAGTGATGTCATAACCGGCACCGTGTGGCCGGGAGGTGAGACAGCTGCAGTGTAGGTTTAGTCCTCTGAGTATAGGCTGTGTGCCCTTGGGTAAGTTGCTTAACCTCTCTGGAACTGGCACCATCACTCCAGACCGTGCAGGTTCACCGAGTCTGTCCAAACGCTGTGGCGGTGACTCGTTCCACGGGGCTTGTTGGAGGACATCCCCACGCCCTCTGGCACTGGATAAGCAAGGTTCCTATCCATCTCTGCCCTCACCACGAGCTTGCTTGCAAACCAGGGAGCCTTTCTCCAGGAGCTTGTCGGGAGCTCAAGGATCCTCTGTGCACAGATGTCAGTGTGGAGAGAGCGATCGTACGGGACACCGTGGGGGAAGCCCGAGCTGGGAGCCAGGCCACTATCTCGCTTATTCCCCCTCATTGACATTAATCTTTTGTATCGAAAGGAGGAGATGAAATCTCAGAGAGTTTATCAGTGACTTGCCAGGTCAGGAAGTGGCACGGTGGCTGTGAACCTGAGTGCCTGACGCCGACGCCCACGCACGCAGCACGGGCCGGCTCCCGAAATGCCCTGTGCACTCGGGGCACCTGTGGCCCATCTTGGTCCTGACTTCTGAGCCACGTGTCTCCTCTTTCTCTCGGAGTGCCCATCAAATAGGAGTTCCCTCCCCAGACCGCCAGGGGGCCCAACACCTGAAATAGACTACCCGTTCCCTCAGCACACACTTGTTGCTAATAAACCCCACCAGGCCCCCCCCCCCCCCCCCGCCACGCACTGCAGCACCACCATCACTCTGCAGAGGAACACGTGAAGTCCTTCTTCTGAAACCAAGTCTCAGGGAAACAGCCGGGAAATTCCCACCAAATCCAAATCACTTTCTTTCGGGGTGTCAGGGAGCCACGGGCTGGTTTTTGAGGGAAGGGAAGATGTCAGCCTGACCTAGGGAGGTACTTGCGAAGATTCAGAGCCAAGCCCCTGCAGGGAGCTGTCACGGGTGGCGAGTGTCCTGTCCGTAGCCCTGGGCAAGCCAAGACTGAGGTTCCCTGTGGGGAGGCAGGGGGCAGAGCTGCTCCAGGCGTGTGTGGTCCACACAGTGGGGCATCTGTGAAGTGTTCCCAGGACTCGGGCACACTTTCAACGTACGTGCAGCATATGAGAGCGTCCAGTTTCCAGAATTGCTCCTCCACGTGTGAAGGTGGTTTTACGTGTTGAAGGGAAAACTGGGTGTCACATATCGTGTCCTTTGACGTGTTTTCTTCGCGATCCGTTTTCCTGACCAGGGTGAAAACTGTGGCAGAAAATACAAAGAGGTCTTTCCAGGGTGTTTTAGACGCAAGCCCCGTGCAGAAGTCACACGAGAGGGGTGTGGGATTCCATCCCCTCTGGGTACTTTTCTAGGCTCTCATCACCGAGCGCTGAGTTTGGCAGGGGCCCCCAGAGAAGGAAAATGAGAAATGGGCAACTTTCTCTGCAATCCGTCCTCCTAAGGGGAATAGAGGGAGTGTGTCCTCTGTGTGTCCAATGCCCTATGTCATCTGGCGAGGGTATCCTTTGGAGCTGAGAAACGGAAGCTCAAATTAACCTAAGCGGCTAAGACGCTCAGTGTGTGTGTTTTGGGGGTGTGGGGTGTGTGTGTGGGGGTACTCTTTGGTCCAGAGCCGAGGTCTCTGCACGTCCAGTCCAGTTCCCCACGCCAGCCCTGATGGGCACGGAGTCTCTTTGTCCAAGACACACCAAGGAAGACAGAGCCAGAATAAAGTCAACAGCTTTTATTACAAGTCACAGATTTCATAGAAAAAGGAATGTAGCGTCAGGTCCGGTCGTATGAAAAACGGTAAAATGCAGGTTTGTCCTGGTTGCTCTGTGGACACCCGGGGCAGGCTCTCCGCGACATCAGGCACAGCAGCTGCACTTGTCCGAGGCCCCTTTGCAGACGCAGCCCTGGGCACACTTGGCGCAGCCCTGGGCACACTTGGCGCAGCCCACGGGGCAGCAGGAGCAGCAGCCTGGGGAGGCAAGGGCAGCGTGCGGTCGGACCACGCGTTGTCCGGAACCACCCTTCCCAGCAGCAGGCCTGGCCCCAGCCGCCCTCGGGCCCAGACCCTGAGTTTACGATGGTGTCCTCTGTCCTGAGGTAATTGCTCTCAGACACTAGGTTCAGGTTGCCCGGCCCATCTGTGCCCAGGACAGGGCACAGCGCCTTGGAGAGACAGTGAGCAGGGCCTCCGGGGACAGGAGAAAGCCAGCCCCCAGCACCACCAGTGATGTGAGCCAAGTCCTCAGGATCAAAGTGGAGGCAAAGCCCGCACAGAGCAGCTCCCGCTCGGGATAGGGAAGCTCTGGGCTGCTTCGACAGGGAGGGGCTGCACCAGGTCCGAGAAGCCACGCACGGCCACTGGTTCCTGTCCCTAAAGTGCTTCAGTCCCTGAGAGGATTCGGAAGCGGGACTCAGGAGGCAGGAGGACTAGTTCTAGTGACAGGTCTGAGGTTGTTTGTCGGTGGCCCGTCTGGGCCTCAGTCTCCCTGGTCTCTAGTGCGCGCCTGGGTCTCGGTCATGCCGAAGGTGATTCCAGCTCTGACTGTGAATCCCTTCCTGGTGAGGGGGGTGCCGGGAAGTCTGGTCACTGTCCTGCTCCTGCCTGCCTGCTGAGCTCTGGGCCCCCTCCTCGCACTCAGCCCAGACCCCGCATTCCCAGAGAAGGCCCCGCACACTCACTCTTCTTGCAGGAGGCGCATCTGCAGGCTTTGCAGGTGCAGGTGCAGGATCCAGCGCAGCTGCAGGAGCCGCCTGCCGGGAAGGGAAAGGAGGCCAGCAGTGAGCAGGGACGGGGATGCAGGAGCCACAGCAGACGGTCAGCAATGCCTCCCTGAGCCCTCCTCCTCTGTCAGGACCCAGCCCTGGGAGCTCGTGTCCACTCGGGCGGATAGAGAAGCCCCAGCTCCTCTCTTCTGGTCCAAGGAGAGTAAGTCCCCTCCTGATGGGACTCCACAGGGAAGGTCCCGGGCTCCAGACGCAGCCCAGGCCGACTGGGGCCGGGGGCCGGGGGCCGGGGCCCATGGCCTGAACCCTAAAGAGGCAGCGTCCCCTCCTCCCATCAAATCGTGGCAGGTCCGAGACCGCCTCCAAACGCTGGGTCCCGGTCTAGCAATCCCCTGACCTGCCGGGTGACCTCAAGAAGGACAGCCTGGAGCCTCCGTGCCCTCAGTGTCAACGGAGAGGCAAAGGGAGACTGACGTGCCCTCAGGAGCCTGGCTACCAAGAAAGCCCTGGACCCGTGACAGGAGTCCTCCTGAGCTCAAACTCAAAGCCCTCCCTTCTCGTCCTGTGCCTGGGAAGGGGGCATCCTAAGGCTCAAAGGCAGGGCTCCCTTACCAGTGGGGCAGGAGCACTTGGGGTCCATCTGGAGGAGGAGTGAGGCCCGAGGTCCAAAGCAAGGGGCGAAGCCGCTTCACGGGTCCGGTGGGGGCCGTGTGGGAGCGAGGAGCCCGGGGGCTCAGTTATAGGCCGAGGAGGCGGCCCGGGCGCAGAGGCCCCGCCCCCGCCTTGCACCCGCCCCGCGGCTCCGCGCCCGCGCCGCCCGCGCCGCCCGCGCCGCCCGCGCCGCCCGCGCCGCCCGCGCCGCCCGCGCCGCCCGCGCCGCCCGCGCCGCCCGCGCCGCCCGCGCCGCCCGTGCCGCCCGCAGCGCCCTGGGCCGGGCTGTGAGCAACAGGCGGGGCCGAGCGCACGATTCCACGTCGGTGCCGGCTGGAGCGGAGGAACCGGGTGCCGTGCGGTAAGCGGTGTCCCAGCCCCCTGGCCGCCCCTTCCCAATGTGCCCGACGGGAGCAGCCACCGTGTTGGCGGCTTGTGCAGGAATCCGGCTCCCGCGTCCTCCGGTCTTCCCCGCCCCAGGCCCCAGGCCCCAGGCCCCGCGCCGCCGGCCTCCGGCCTCCGGGTCGCCGTTTCCTGCAGCCTGAGAACAGCCCCCGCCTCCCGCTCGTGTCCCTGGCTTGGCTGGAGCCGGGGAGCGGTGTCAGAGAGCGCAGGCGGATGTGACCCTCACCACCGTTTCGCCGACCCCATGTGTCCCCGGGCGTTGCCAGCCCCGGTCCCCACCACGGTCCTTCGGAAGCGTTTTTCCGGTACCGCCTCCTGTAACCGCAGCGCGGTGAACATTGCCTTCAGCCGCGAGGCGTCACTTGTGTTTTCCTTTCCTGGAGGGATCCTGGCTCATTTGTCCGGGGGCTTCTTTGCCTGAACTTTCCAGGGGCGCTCCTCACTGTAGCCGGTCCACCCCCACGCCAGGGTGGAGGTTCCCTCATCATGGGATGCTTCCCCAGGGGCGGCATCATTGTAGGTGATAGGCAGACCTGGCGGTAAATAACAAAGCGAGACAAGTGGATAGAGTTCCCTTGGAGTAGTCCTGACAGTTACTCACCATGGAGTCCATGCCAAGCCTTGTTAGTCACTTTTGCTCTTTGAGTTGTCACACCAACCGGGAAGGGAGACAGCAGTCAGGAGCCCGCTTCCCAAAGTCCAAAGTCCCTACAGTACAGGGAGGCTACTGAGGCAGGCACACAGGGCTGGGGAGTGGTGCCCTGCTTCTGTGTTTTTGTCGCTTCGCAGCTGAAAGAGGGAGTCAGTGAGCAAGCTCCCCTTTGGCCCAGAGCTGTGTCCTCGGCCCGTCTCTACCATGTCCAGCTCAATCCTGGGGGCGACCGAGGTGACACAGTAGGAATGTATTTATGATTTTGTGGCTACCTTCTGACTCTCTCCTTCAGTAGCGTTCGAGAGGTTTCTTTTGGTATAACGTATTTCAGAAAATCACTGAAAAGAAAATGGTAAGGAAATCCTGATGCAGGTGACAGCAGAAGTGGCAGGACCCTTCTGTGTCTGTGAGGAGGACACCGACTGTGCTCCTCACGGCTTTCTATCTGTAGTGTCGACGGCTCTTTGCGTGAAGGCAGGATAACCCTCTCGGGGGTACTGGTCCCACGCTCACAGGGTCGATGGGGACGGCCCAGAGCACAGAGCGAAACACACCGTCCTCGCTTGCGTGTCTGGAAGGAGAACAGTGTCTCCTAGGCTGATGATAACAAATAAATCAATAGATAAATAAATGAATGGGTGATGTGATCGATTGCTCACTGAGTGCCCAGTATATTCTGACCTTCTTGGCATGTATTCAGTTCTTTAATCCCGAGAGCCAGACACTATTATTTTCCCTTTAGAGCAGAGCAGACGGAGCCACAGAGAGGTTATGTCCCATGGCTGTACGTGGCACAGATGGGACTGGCCCTCCTGCAGGCTGACTGCAGCCCCGCGCCCAACCGGACACCATGTCATCCCACGAAGGGTGAGAACACTGAACACCTGGCACAGAGGCAGCAGTGGGAGAGCCCTGAGCCGGCAGCCAGAACCCTCCGCACAGCTCTGTGACCTCTCTGGGCTTCGGCCTCCCACCTCTGCAGCCAGGAGCACAGCTGGACTGTCTCCGAAGACCCTGCAGCCCTGAAAAAGGAGAGGCCGGACTCAGCCTCCAGTGATGTCATAACCGGCACCGTGTGGCCGGGAGGTGAGACAGCTGCAGTGTAGGTTTAGTCCTCTGAGTATAGGCTGTGTGCCCTTGGGTAAGTTGCTTAACCTCTCTGGAACTGGCACCATCACTCCAGACCATGCAGGTTCACCGAGTCTGTCCGAACGCTGTGGCGGTGACTCGTTCCACGGGGCTTGCTGGAGGACATCCCCACGCCCTCTGGCACTGGATAAGCAAGGTTCCTATCCATCTCTGCCCTCACCATGAGCTTGCTTGCAAACCAGGGAGCCTTTCTCCAGGAGCTTGTCGGGAGCTCAAGGATTCTCTGTGCACAGATGTCAGTGTGGAGAGAGCGATCGTACGGGACACCGTGGGGGAAGCCCGAGCTGGGAGCCAGGCCACTATCTCGCTTATTCCCCCTCATTGACATTAATCTTTTGTATCGAAAGGAGGAGATGAAATCTCAGAGAGTTTATCAGTGACTTGCCAGGTCAGGAAGTGGCACGGTGGCTGTGAACCTGAGTGCCTGACGCCGACGCCCACGCACGCAGCACGGGCCGGCTCCCGAAATGCCCTGTGCACTCGGGGCACCTGTGGCCCATCTTGGTCCTGACTTCTGAGCCACGTGTCTCCTCTTTCTCTCGGAGTGCCCATCAAATAGGAGTTCCCTCCCCAGACCGCCAGGGGGCCCAACACCTGAAATAGACTACCCGTTCCCTCAGCACACACTTGTTGCTAATAAACCCCACCAGGCCCCCCCCCCCCCCCCCCCCGCCACGCACTGCAGCACCACCATCACTCTGCAGAGGAACACGTGAAGTCCTTCTTCTGAAACCAGGTCTCAGGGAAACAGCCGGGAAATTCCCACCAAATCCAAATCACTTTCTTTCGGGGTGTCAGGGAGCCACGGGCTGGTTTTTGAGGGAAGGGAAGATGTCAGCCTGACCTAGGGAGGTACTTGCGAAGATTCAGAGCCAAGCCCCTGCAGGGAGCTGTCACGGGTGGCGAGTGTCCTGTCCGTAGCCCTGGGCAAGCCAAGACTGAGGTTCCCTGTGGGGAGGCAGGGGGCAGAGCTGCTCCAGGCGTGTGTGGTCCACACAGTGGGGCATCTGTGAAGTGTTCCCAGGACTCGGGCACACTTTCAACGTACGTGCAGCATATGAGAGCGTCCAGTTTCCAGAATTGCTCCTCCACGTGTGAAGGTGGTTTTACGTGTTGAAGGGAAAACTGGGTGTCACATATCGTGTCCTTTGACGTGTTTTCTTCGCGATCCGTTTTCCTGACCAGGGTGAAAACTGTGGCAGAAAATACAAAGAGGTCTTTCCAGGGTGTTTTAGACGCAAGCCCCGTGCAGAAGTCACACGAGAGGGGTGTGGGATTCCATCCCCTCTGGGTACTTTTCTAGGCTCTCATCACCGAGCGCTGAGTTTGGCAGGGGCCCCCAGAGAAGGAAAATGAGAAATGGGCAACTTTCTCTGCAATCCGTCCTCCTAAGGGGAATAGAGGGAGTGTGTCCTCTGTGTGTCCAATGCCCTATGTCATCTGGCGAGGGTATCCTTTGGAGCTGAGAAACGGAAGCTCAAATTAACCTAAGCGGCTAAGACGCTCAGTGTGTGTGTTTTGGGGGTGTGGGGTGTGTGTGGGGGGGTACTCTTTGGTCCAGAGCCGAGGTCTCTGCACGTCCAGTCCAGTTCCCCACGCCAGCCCTGATGGGCACGGAGTCTCTTTGTCCAAGACACACCAAGGAAGACAGAGCCAGAATAAAGTCAACAGCTTTTATTACAAGTCACAGATTTCATAGAAAAAGGAATGTAGCGTCAGGTCCGGTCGTATGAAAAACGGTAAAATGCAGGTTTGTCCTGGTTGCTCTGTGGACACCCGGGGCAGGCTCTCCGCGACATCAGGCACAGCAGCTGCACTTGTCCGAGGCCCCTTTGCAGACGCAGCCCTGGGCACACTTGGCGCAGCCCACGGGGCAGCAGGAGCAGCAGCCTGGGGAGGCAAGGGCAGCGTGCGGTCGGACCACGCGTTGTCCGGAACCACCCTTCCCAGCAGCAGGCCTGGCCCCAGCCGCCCTCGGGCCCAGACCCTGAGTTTACGATGGTGTCCTCTGTCCTGAGGTAATTGCTCTCAGACACTAGGTTCAGGTTGCCCGGCCCATCTGTGCCCAGGACAGGGCACAGCGCCTTGGAGAGACAGTGAGCAGGGCCTCCGGGGACAGGAGAAAGCCAGCCCCCAGCACCACCAGTGATGTGAGCCAAGTCCTCAGGATCAAAGTGGAGGCAAAGCCCGCACAGAGCAGCTCCCGCTCGGGATAGGGAAGCTCTGGGCTGCTTCGACAGGGAGGGGCTGCACCAGGTCCGAGAAGCCACGCACGGCCACTGGTTCCTGTCCCTAAAGTGCTTCAGTCCCTGAGAGGATTCGGAAGCGGGACTCAGGAGGCAGGAGGACTAGTTCTAGTGACAGGTCTGAGGTTGTTTGTCGGTGGCCCGTCTGGGCCTCAGTCTCCCTGGTCTCTAGTGCGCGCCTGGGTCTCGGTCATGCCGAAGGTGATTCCAGCTCTGACTGTGAATCCCTTCCTGGTGAGGGGGGTGCCGGGAAGTCTGGTCACTGTCCTGCTCCTGCCTGCCTGCTGAGCTCTGGGCCCCCTCCTCGCACTCAGCCCAGACCCCGCATTCCCAGAGAAGGCCCCGCACACTCACTCTTCTTGCAGGAGGCGCATCTGCAGGCTTTGCAGGTGCAGGTGCAGGATCCAGCGCAGCCGCAGGAGCCGCCTGCCGGGAAGGGAAAGGAGGCCAGCAGTGAGCAGGGACGGGGATGCAGGAGCCACAGCAGACGGTCAGCAATGCCTCCCTGAGCCCTCCTCCTCTGTCAGGACCCAGCCCTGGGAGCTCGTGTCCACTCGGGCGGATAGAGAAGCCCCAGCTCCTCTCTTCTGGTCCAAGGAGAGTAAGTCCCCTCCTGATGGGACTCCACAGGGAAGGTCCCGGGCTCCAGACGCAGCCCAGGCCGACTGGGGCCGGGGGCCGGGGGCCGGGGCCCATGGCCTGAACCCTAAAGAGGCAGCGTCCCCTCCTCCCATCAAATCGTGGCAGGTCCGAGACCGCCTCCAAACGCTGGGTCCCGGTCTAGCAATCCCCTGACCTGCCGGGTGACCTCAAGAAGGACAGCCTGGAGCCTCCGTGCCCTCAGTGTCAACGGAGAGGCAAAGGGAGACTGACGTGCCCTCAGGAGCCTGGCTACCAAGAAAGCCCTGGACCCGTGACAGGAGTCCTCCTGAGCTCAAACTCAAAGCCCTCCCTTCTCGTCCTGTGCCTGGGAAGGGGGCATCCTAAGGCTCAAAGGCAGGGCTCCCTTACCAGTGGGGCAGGAGCACTTGGGGTCCATCTGGAGGAGGAGTGAGGCCCGAGGTCCAAAGCAAGGGGCGAAGCCGCTTCACGGGTCCGGTGGGGGCCGTGTGGGAGCGAGGAGCCCGGGGGCTCAGTTATAGGCCGAGGAGGCGGCCCGGGCGCAGAGGCCCCGCCCCCGCCTTGCACCCGCCCCGCGGCTCCGCGCCCGCGCCGCCCGCGCCGCCCGTGCCGCCCGCAGCGCCCTGGGCCGGGCTGTGAGCAACAGGCGGGGCCGAGCGCACGATTCCACGTCGGTGCCGGCTGGAGCGGAGGAACCGGGTGCCGTGCGGTAAGCGGTGTCCCAGCCCCCTGGCCGCCCCTTCCCAATGTGCCCGACGGGAGCAGCCACCGTGTTGGCGGCTTGTGCAGGAATCCGGCTCCCGCGTCCTCCGGTCTTCCCCGCCCCAGGCCCCAGGCCCCAGGCCCCGCGCCGCCGGCCTCCGGGTCGCCGTTTCCTGCAGCCTGAGAACAGCCCCCGCCTCCCGCTCGTGTCCCTGGCTTGGCTGGAGCCGGGGAGCGGTGTCAGAGAGCGCAGGCGGATGTGACCCTCACCACCGTTTCGCCGACCCCATGTGTCCCCGGGCGTTGCCAGCCCCGGTCCCCACCACGGTCCTTCGGAAGCGTTTTTCCGGTACCGCCTCCTGTAACCGCAGCGCGGTGAACATTGCCTTCAGCCGCGAGGCGTCACTTGTGTTTTCCTTTCCTGGAGGGATCCTGGCTCATTTGTCCGGGGGCTTCTTTGCCTGAACTTTCCAGGGGCGCTCCTCACTGTAGCCGGTCCACCCCCACGCCAGGGTGGAGGTTCCCTCATCATGGGATGCTTCCCCAGGGGCGGCATCATTGTAGGTGATAGGCAGACCTGGCGGTAAATAACAAAGCGAGACAAGTGGATAGAGTTCCCTTTGAGTAGTCCTGACAGTTACTCACCATGGAGTCCATGCCAAGCCTTGTTAGTCACTTTTGCTCTTTGAGTTGTCACACCAACCGGGAAGGGAGACAGCAGTCAGGAGCCCGCTTCCCAAAGTCCAAAGTCCCTACAGTACAGGGAGGCTACTGAGGCAGGCACACAGGGCTGGGGAGTGGTGCCCTGCTTCTGTGTTTTTGTCGCTTCGCAGCTGAAAGAGGGAGTCAGTGAGCAAGCTCCCCTTTGGCCCAGAGCTGTGTCCTCGGCCCGTCTCTACCATGTCCAGCTCAATCCTGGGGGCGACCAAGGTGACACAGTAGGAATGTATTTATGATTTTGTGGCTACCTTCTGACTCTCTCCTTCAGTAGCGTTCGAGAGGTTTCTTTTGGTATAACGTATTTCAGAAAATCACTGAAAAGAAACTGGTAAGGAAATCCTGATGCAGGTGACAGCAGAAGTGGCAGGACCCTTCTGTGTCTGTGAGGAGGACACCGACTGTGCTCCTCACGGCTTTCTATCTGTAGTGTCGACGGCTCTCTTTGCGTGAAGGCAGGATAACCCTCTCGGGGGTACTGGTCCCACGCTCACAGGGTCGATGGGGACGGCCCAGAGCACAGAGCGAAACACACCGTCCTTGCTTGCGTGTCTGGAAGGAGAACAGTGTCTCCTAGGCTGATGATAACAAATAAATCAATAGATAAATAAATGAATGGGTGATGTGATCGATTGCTCACTGAGTGCCCAGTATATTCTGACCTTCTTGGCATGTATTCAGTTCTTTAATCCCGAGAGCCAGACACTATTATTTTCCCTTTAGAGCAGAGCAGACGGAGCCACAGAGAGGTTATGTCCCATGGCTGTACGTGGCACAGATGGGACTGGCCCTCCTGCAGGCTGACTGCAGCCCCGCGCCCAACCGGACACCATGTCATCCCACGAAGGGTGAGAACACTGAACACCTGGCACAGAGGCAGCAGTGGGAGAGCCCTGAGCCGGCAGCCAGAACCCTCCGCACAGCTCTGTGACCTCTCTGGGCTTCGGCCTCCCACCTCTGCAGCCAGGAGCACAGCTGGACTGTCTCCGAAGACCCTGCAGCCCTGAAAAAGGAGAGGCCGGACTCAGCCTCCAGTGATGTCATAACCGGCACCGTGTGGCCGGGAGGTGAGACAGCTGCAGTGTAGGTTTAGTCCTCTGAGTATAGGCTGTGTGCCCTTGGGTAAGTTGCTTAACCTCTCTGGAACTGGCACCATCACTCCAGACCGTGCAGGTTCACCGAGTCTGTCCAAACGCTGTGGCGGTGACTCGTTCCACGGGGCTTGTTGGAGGACATCCCCACGCCCTCTGGCACTGGATAAGCAAGGTTCCTATCCATCTCTGCCCTCACCACGAGCTTGCTTGCAAACCAGGGAGCCTTTCTCCAGGAGCTTGTCGGGAGCTCAAGGATTCTCTGTGCACAGATGTCAGTGTGGAGAGAGCGATCGTACGGGACACCGTGGGGGAAGCCCGAGCTGGGAGCCAGGCCACTATCTCGCTTATTCCCCCTCATTGACATTAATCTTTTGTATCGAAAGGAGGAAATGAAATCTCAGAGAGTTTATCAGTGACTTGCCAGGTCAGGAAGTGGCACGGTGGCTGTGAACCTGAGTGCCTGACGCCGACGCCCACGCACGCAGCACGGGCCGGCTCCCGAAATGCCCTGTGCACTCGGGGCACCTGTGGCCCATCTTGGTCCTGACTTCTGAGCCACGTGTCTCCTCTTTCTCTCGGAGTGCCCATCAAATAGGAGTTCCCTCCCCAGACCGCCAGGGGGCCCAACACCTGAAATAGACTACCCGTTCCCTCAGCACACACTTGTTGCTAATAAACCCCACCAGGCGCCCCCCCCCCCCCCCCCCCGCCACGCACTGCAGCACCACCATCACTCTGCAGAGGAACACGTGAAGTCCTTCTTCTGAAACCAGGTCTCAGGGAAACAGCCGGGAAATTCCCACCAAATCCAAATCACTTTCTTTCGGGGTGTCAGGGAGCCACGGGCTGGTTTTTGAGGGAAGGGAAGATGTCAGCCTGACCTAGGGAGGTACTTGCGAAGATTCAGAGCCAAGCCCCTGCAGGGAGCTGTCACGGGTGGCGAGTGTCCTGTCCGTAGCCCTGGGCAAGCCAAGACTGAGGTTCCCTGTGGGGAGGCAGGGGGCAGAGCTGCTCCAGGCGTGTGTGGTCCACACAGTGGGGCATCTGTGAAGTGTTCCCAGGACTCGGGCACACTTTCAACGTACGTGCAGCATATGAGAGCGTCCAGTTTCCAGAATTGCTCCTCCACGTGTGAAGGTGGTTTTACGTGTTGAAGGGAAAACTGGGTGTCACATATCGTGTCCTTTGACGTGTTTTCTTCGCGATCCGTTTTCCTGACCAGGGTGAAAACTGTGGCAGAAAATACAAAGAGGTCTTTCCAGGGTGTTTTAGACGCAAGCCCCGTGCAGAAGTCACACGAGAGGGGTGTGGGATTCCATCCCCTCTGGGTACTTTTCTAGGCTCTCATCACCGAGCGCTGAGTTTGGCAGGGGCCCCCAGAGAAGGAAAATGAGAAATGGGCAACTTTCTCTGCAATCCGTCCTCCTAAGGGGAATAGAGGGAGTGTGTCCTCTGTGTGTCCAATGCCCTATGTCATCTGGCGAGGGTATCCTTTGGAGCTGAGAAACGGAAGCTCAAATTAACCTAAGCGGCTAAGACGCTCAGTGTGTGTGTTTTGGGGGTGTGGGGTGTGTGTGGGGGGGTACTCTTTGGTCCAGAGCCGAGGTCTCTGCACGTCCAGTCCAGTTCCCCACGCCAGCCCTGATGGGCACGGAGTCTCTTTGTCCAAGACACACCAAGGAAGACAGAGCCAGAATAAAGTCAACAGCTTTTATTACAAGTCACAGATTTCATAGAAAAAGGAATGTAGCGTCAGGTCCGGTCGTATGAAAAACGGTAAAATGCAGGTTTGTCCTGGTTGCTCTGTGGACACCCGGGGCAGGCTCTCCGCGACATCAGGCACAGCAGCTGCACTTGTCCGAGGCCCCTTTGCAGACGCAGCCCTGGGCACACTTGGC
Source organism: Pseudorca crassidens (assembly GCF_039906515.1). NCBI lineage: Eukaryota > Metazoa > Chordata > Mammalia > Artiodactyla > Delphinidae > Pseudorca > Pseudorca crassidens. Next base: position 56,979 of record NW_027136173.1, on the reverse strand, counting down.
GCAGCCCTGGGCACACTTGGCGCAGCCCACGGGGCAGCAGGAGCAGCAGCCTGGGGAGGCAAGGGCAGCGTGCGGTCGGACCACGCGTTGTCCGGAACCACCCTTCCCAGCAGCAGGCCTGGCCCCAGCCGCCCTCGGGCCCAGACCCTGAGTTTACGATGGTGTCCTCTGTCCTGAGGTAATTGCTCTCAGACACTAGGTTCAGGTTGCCCGGCCCATCTGTGCCCAGGACAGGGCACAGCGCCTTGGAGAGACAGTGAGCAGGGCCTCTGGGGACAGGAGAAAGCCAGCCCCCAGCACCACCAGTGATGTGAGCCAAGTCCTCAGGATCAAAGTGGAGGCAAAGCCCGCACAGAGCAGCTCCCGCTCGGGATAGGGAAGCTCTGGGCTGCTTCGACAGGGAGGGGCTGCACCAGGTCCGAGAAGCCACGCACGGCCACTGGTTCCTGTCCCTAAAGTGCTTCAGTCCCTGAGAGGATTCGGAAGCGGGACTCAGGAGGCAGGAGGACTAGTTCTAGTGACAGGTCTGAGGTGGTTTGTCGGTGGCCCGTCTGGGCCTCAGTCTCCCTGTTCTCTAGTGCGCGCCTGGGTCTCGGTCATGCCGAAGGTGATTCCAGCTCTGACTGTGAATCCCTTCCTGGTGAGGGGGGTGCCGGGAAGTCTGGTCACTGTCCTGCTCCTGCCTGCCTGCTGAGCTCTGGGCCCCCTCCTCGCACTCAGCCCAGACCCCGCATTCCCAGAGAAGGCCCCGCACACTCACTCTTCTTGCAGGAGGCGCATCTGCAGGCTTTGCAGGTGCAGGTGCAGGATCCAGCGCAGCCGCAGGAGCCGCCTGCCGGGAAGGGAAAGGAGGCCAGCAGTGAGCAGGGACGGGGATGCAGGAGCCACAGCAGACGGTCAGCAATGCCTCCCTGAGCCCTCCTCCTCTGTCAGGACCCAGCCCTGGGAGCTCGTGTCCACTCGGGCGGATAGAGAAGCCCCAGCTCCTCTCTTCTGGTCCAAGGAGAGTAAGTCCCCTCCTGATGGGACTCCACAGGGAAGGTCCCGGGCTCCAGACGCAGCCCAGGCCGACTGGGGCCGGGGGCCGGGGGCCGGGGCCCATGGCCTGAACCCTAAAGAGGCAGCGTCCCCTCCTCCCATCAAATCGTGGCAGGTCCGAGACCGCCTCCAAACGCTGGGTCCCGGTCTAGCAATCCCCTGACCTGCCGGGTGACCTCAAGAAGGACAGCCTGGAGCCTCCGTGCCCTCAGTGTCAACGGAGAGGCAAAGGGAGACTGACGTGCCCTCAGGAGCCTGGCTACCAAGAAAGCCCTGGACCCGTGACAGGAGTCCTCCTGAGCTCAAACTCAAAGCCCTCCCTTCTCGTCCTGTGCCTGGGAAGGGGGCATCCTAAGGCTCAAAGGCAGGGCTCCCTTACCAGTGGGGCAGGAGCACTTGGGGTCCATCTGGAGGAGGAGTGAGGCCCGAGGTCCAAAGCAAGGGGCGAAGCCGCTTCACGGGTCCGGTGGGGGCCGTGTGGGAGCGAGGAGCCCGGGGGCTCAGTTATAGGCCGAGGAGGCGGCCCGGGCGCAGAGGCCCCGCCCCCGCCTTGCACCCGCCCCGCGGCTCCGCGCCCGCGCCGCCCGCGCCGCCCGTGCCGCCCGCAGCGCCCTGGGCCGGGCTGTGAGCAACAGGCGGGGCCGAGCGCACGATTCCACGTCGGTGCCGGCTGGAGCGGAGGAACCGGGTGCCGTGCGGTAAGCGGTGTCCCAGCCCCCTGGCCGCCCCTTCCCAATGTGCCCGACGGGAGCAGCCACCGTGTTGGCGGCTTGTGCAGGAATCCGGCTCCCGCGTCCTCCGGTCTTCCCCGCCCCAGGCCCCAGGCCCCAGGCCCCGCGCCGCCGGCCTCCGGCCTCCGGGTCGCCGTTTCCTGCAGCCTGAGAACAGCCCCCGCCTCCCGCTCGTGTCCCTGGCTTGGCTGGAGCCGGGGAGCGGTGTCAGAGAGCGCAGGCGGATGTGACCCTCACCACCGTTTCGCCGACCCCATGTGTCCCCGGGCGTTGCCAGCCCCGGTCCCCACCACGGTCCTTCGGAAGCGTTTTTCCGGTACCGCCTCCTGTAACCGCAGCGCGGTGAACATTGCCTTCAGCCGCGAGGCGTCACTTGTGTTTTCCTTTCCTGGAGGGATCCTGGCTCATTTGTCCGGGGGCTTCTTTGCCTGAACTTTCCAGGGGCGCTCCTCACTGTAGCCGGTCCACCCCCACGCCAGGGTGGAGGTTCCCTCATCATGGGATGCTTCCCCAGGGGCGGCATCATTGTAGGTGATAGGCAGACCTGGCGGTAAATAACAAAGCGAGACAAGTGGATAGAGTTCCCTTTGAGTAGTCCTGACAGTTACTCACCATGGAGTCCATGCCAAGCCTTGTTAGTCACTTTTGCTCTTTGAGTTGTCACACCAACCGGGAAGGGAGACAGCAGTCAGGAGCCCGCTTCCCAAAGTCCAAAGTCCCTACAGTACAGGGAGGCTACTGAGGCAGGCACACAGGGCTGGGGAGTGGTGCCCTGCTTCTGTGTTTTTGTCGCTTCGCAGCTGAAAGAGGGAGTCCCCTTTGGCCCAGAGCTGTGTCCTCGGCCCGTCTCTACCATGTCCAGCTCAATCCTGGGGGCGACCAAGGTGACACAGTAGGAATGTATTTATGATTTTGTGGCTACCTTCTGACTCTCTCCTTCAGTAGCGTTCGAGAGGTTTCTTTTGGTATAACGTATTTCAGAAAATCACTGAAAAGAAAATGGTAAGGAAATCCTGATGCAGGTGACAGCAGAAGTGGCAGGACCCTTCTGTGTCTGTGAGGAGGACACCGACTGTGCTCCTCACGGCTTTCTATCTGTAGTGTCGACGGCTCTCTTTGCGTGAAGGCAGGATAACCCTCTCGGGGGTACTGGTCCCACGCTCACAGGGTCGATGGGGACGGCCCAGAGCACAGAGCGAAACACACCGTCCTTGCTTGCGTGTCTGGAAGGAGAACAGTGTCTCCTAGGCTGATGATAACAAATAAATCAATAGATAAATAAATGAATGGGTGATGTGATCGATTGCTCACTGAGTGCCCAGTATATTCTGACCTTCTTGGCATGTATTCAGTTCTTTAATCCCGAGAGCCAGACACTATTATTTTCCCTTTAGAGCAGAGCAGACGGAGCCACAGAGAGGTTATGTCCCATGGCTGTACGTGGCACAGATGGGACTGGCCCTCCTGCAGGCTGACTGCAGCCCCGCGCCCAACCGGACACCATGTCATCCCACGAAGGGTGAGAACACTGAACACCTGGCACAGAGGCAGCAGTGGGAGAGCCCTGAGCCGGCAGCCAGAACCCTCCGCACAGCTCTGTGACCTCTCTGGGCTTCGGCCTCCCACCTCTGCAGCCAGGAGCACAGCTGGACTGTCTCCGAAGACCCTGCAGCCCTGAAAAAGGAGAGGCCGGACTCAGCCTCCAGTGATGTCATAACCGGCACCGTGTGGCCGGGAGGTGAGACAGCTGCAGTGTAGGTTTAGTCCTCTGAGTATAGGCTGTGTGCCCTTGGGTAAGTTGCTTAACCTCTCTGGAACTGGCACCATCACTCCAGACCGTGCAGGTTCACCGAGTCTGTCCAAACGCTGTGGCGGTGACTCGTTCCACGGGGCTTGTTGGAGGACATCCCCACGCCCTCTGGCACTGGATAAGCAAGGTTCCTATCCATCTCTGCCCTCACCACGAGCTTGCTTGCAAACCAGGGAGCCTTTCTCCAGGAGCTTGTCGGGAGCTCAAGGATTCTCTGTGCACAGATGTCAGTGTGGAGAGAGCGATCGTACGGGACACCGTGGGGGAAGCCCGAGCTGGGAGCCAGGCCACTATCTCGCTTATTCCCCCTCATTGACATTAATCTTTTGTATCGAAAGGAGGAAATGAAATCTCAGAGAGTTTATCAGTGACTTGCCAGGTCAGGAAGTGGCACGGTGGCTGTGAACCTGAGTGCCTGACGCCGACGCCCACGCACGCAGCACGGGCCGGCTCCCGAAATGCCCTGTGCACTCGGGGCACCTGTGGCCCATCTTGGTCCTGACTTCTGAGCCACGTGTCTCCTCTTTCTCTCGGAGTGCCCATCAAATAGGAGTTCCCTCCCCAGACCGCCAGGGGGCCCAACACCTGAAATAGACTACCCGTTCCCTCAGCACACACTTGTTGCTAATAAACCCCACCAGGCGCCCCCCCCGCCACGCACTGCAGCACCACCATCACTCTGCAGAGGAACACGTGAAGTCCTTCTTCTGAAACCAGGTCTCAGGGAAACAGCCGGGAAATTCCCACCAAATCCAAATCACTTTCTTTCGGGGTGTCAGGGAGCCACGGGCTGGTTTTTGAGGGAAGGGAAGATGTCAGCCTGACCTAGGGAGGTACTTGCGAAGATTCAGAGCCAAGCCCCTGCAGGGAGCTGTCACGGGTGGCGAGTGTCCTGTCCGTAGCCCTGGGCAAGCCAAGACTGAGGTTCCCTGTGGGGAGGCAGGGGGCAGAGCTGCTCCAGGCGTGTGTGGTCCACACAGTGGGGCATCTGTGAAGTGTTCCCAGGACTCGGGCACACTTTCAACGTACGTGCAGCATATGAGAGCGTCCAGTTTCCAGAATTGCTCCTCCACGTGTGAAGGTGGTTTTACGTGTTGAAGGGAAAACTGGGTGTCACATATCGTGTCCTTTGACGTGTTTTCTTCGCGATCCGTTTTCCTGACCAGGGTGAAAACTGTGGCAGAAAATACAAAGAGGTCTTTCCAGGGTGTTTTAGACGCAAGCCCCGTGCAGAAGTCACACGAGAGGGGTGTGGGATTCCATCCCCTCTGGGTACTTTTCTAGGCTCTCATCACCGAGCGCTGAGTTTGGCAGGGGCCCCCAGAGAAGGAAAATGAGAAATGGGCAACTTTCTCTGCAATCCGTCCTCCTAAGGGGAATAGAGGGAGTGTGTCCTCTGTGTGTCCAATGCCCTATGTCATCTGGCGAGGGTATCCTTTGGAGCTGAGAAACGGAAGCTCAAATTAACCTAAGCGGCTAAGACGCTCAGTGTGTGTGTTTTGGGGGTGTGGGGTGTGTGTGGGGGGGTACTCTTTGGTCCAGAGCCGAGGTCTCTGCACGTCCAGTCCAGTTCCCCACGCCAGCCCTGATGGGCACGGAGTCTCTTTGTCCAAGACACACCAAGGAAGACAGAGCCAGAATAAAGTCAACAGCTTTTATTACAAGTCACAGATTTCATAGAAAAAGGAATGTAGCGTCAGGTCCGGTCGTATGAAAAACGGTAAAATGCAGGTTTGTCCTGGTTGCTCTGTGGACACCCGGGGCAGGCTCTCCGCGACATCAGGCACAGCAGCTGCACTTGTCCGAGGCCCCTTTGCAGACGCAGCCCTGGGCACACTTGGCGCAGCCCTGGGCACACTTGGCGCAGCCCACGGGGCAGCAGGAGCAGCAGCCTGGGGAGGCAAGGGCAGCGTGCGGTCGGACCACGCGTTGTCCGGAACCACCCTTCCCAGCAGCAGGCCTGGCCCCAGCCGCCCTCGGGCCCAGACCCTGAGTTTACGATGGTGTCCTCTGTCCTGAGGTAATTGCTCTCAGACACTAGGTTCAGGTTGCCCGGCCCATCTGTGCCCAGGACAGGGCACAGCGCCTTGGAGAGACAGTGAGCAGGGCCTCTGGGGACAGGAGAAAGCCAGCCCCCAGCACCACCAGTGATGTGAGCCAAGTCCTCAGGATCAAAGTGGAGGCAAAGCCCGCACAGAGCAGCTCCCGCTCGGGATAGGGAAGCTCTGGGCTGCTTCGACAGGGAGGGGCTGCACCAGGTCCGAGAAGCCACGCACGGCCACTGGTTCCTGTCCCTAAAGTGCTTCAGTCCCTGAGAGGATTCGGAAGCGGGACTCAGGAGGCAGGAGGACTAGTTCTAGTGACAGGTCTGAGGTGGTTTGTCGGTGGCCCGTCTGGGCCTCAGTCTCCCTGTTCTCTAGTGCGCGCCTGGGTCTCGGTCATGCCGAAGGTGATTCCAGCTCTGACTGTGAATCCCTTCCTGGTGAGGGGGGTGCCGGGAAGTCTGGTCACTGTCCTGCTCCTGCCTGCCTGCTGAGCTCTGGGCCCCCTCCTCGCACTCAGCCCAGACCCCGCATTCCCAGAGAAGGCCCCGCACACTCACTCTTCTTGCAGGAGGCGCATCTGCAGGCTTTGCAGGTGCAGGTGCAGGATCCAGCGCAGCCGCAGGAGCCGCCTGCCGGGAAGGGAAAGGAGGCCAGCAGTGAGCAGGGACGGGGATGCAGGAGCCACAGCAGACGGTCAGCAATGCCTCCCTGAGCCCTCCTCCTCTGTCAGGACCCAGCCCTGGGAGCTCGTGTCCACTCGGGCGGATAGAGAAGCCCCAGCTCCTCTCTTCTGGTCCAAGGAGAGTAAGTCCCCTCCTGATGGGACTCCACAGGGAAGGTCCCGGGCTCCAGACGCAGCCCAGGCCGACTGGGGCCGGGGGCCGGGGGCCGGGGCCCATGGCCTGAACCCTAAAGAGGCAGCGTCCCCTCCTCCCATCAAATCGTGGCAGGTCCGAGACCGCCTCCAAACGCTGGGTCCCGGTCTAGCAATCCCCTGACCTGCCGGGTGACCTCAAGAAGGACAGCCTGGAGCCTCCGTGCCCTCAGTGTCAACGGAGAGGCAAAGGGAGACTGACGTGCCCTCAGGAGCCTGGCTACCAAGAAAGCCCTGGACCCGTGACAGGAGTCCTCCTGAGCTCAAACTCAAAGCCCTCCCTTCTCGTCCTGTGCCTGGGAAGGGGGCATCCTAAGGCTCAAAGGCAGGGCTCCCTTACCAGTGGGGCAGGAGCACTTGGGGTCCATCTGGAGGAGGAGTGAGGCCCGAGGTCCAAAGCAAGGGGCGAAGCCGCTTCACGGGTCCGGTGGGGGCCGTGTGGGAGCGAGGAGCCCGGGGGCTCAGTTATAGGCCGAGGAGGCGGCCCGGGCGCAGAGGCCCCGCCCCCGCCTTGCACCCGCCCCGCGGCTCCGCGCCCGCGCCGCCCGCGCCGCCCGTGCCGCCCGCAGCGCCCTGGGCCGGGCTGTGAGCAACAGGCGGGGCCGAGCGCACGATTCCACGTCGGTGCCGGCTGGAGCGGAGGAACCGGGTGCCGTGCGGTAAGCGGTGTCCCAGCCCCCTGGCCGCCCCTTCCCAATGTGCCCGACGGGAGCAGCCACCGTGTTGGCGGCTTGTGCAGGAATCCGGCTCCCGCGTCCTCCGGTCTTCCCCGCCCCAGGCCCCAGGCCCCAGGCCCCGCGCCGCCGGCCTCCGGCCTCCGGGTCGCCGTTTCCTGCAGCCTGAGAACAGCCCCCGCCTCCCGCTCGTGTCCCTGGCTTGGCTGGAGCCGGGGAGCGGTGTCAGAGAGCGCAGGCGGATGTGACCCTCACCACCGTTTCGCCGACCCCATGTGTCCCCGGGCGTTGCCAGCCCCGGTCCCCACCACGGTCCTTCGGAAGCGTTTTTCCGGTACCGCCTCCTGTAACCGCAGCGCGGTGAACATTGCCTTCAGCCGCGAGGCGTCACTTGTGTTTTCCTTTCCTGGAGGGATCCTGGCTCATTTGTCCGGGGGCTTCTTTGCCTGAACTTTCCAGGGGCGCTCCTCACTGTAGCCGGTCCACCCCCACGCCAGGGTGGAGGTTCCCTCATCATGGGATGCTTCCCCAGGGGCGGCATCATTGTAGGTGATAGGCAGACCTGGCGGTAAATAACAAAGCGAGACAAGTGGATAGAGTTCCCTTGGAGTAGTCCTGACAGTTACTCACCATGGAGTCCATGCCAAGCCTTGTTAGTCACTTTTGCTCTTTGAGTTGTCACACCAACCGGGAAGGGAGACAGCAGTCAGGAGCCCGCTTCCCAAAGTCCAAAGTCCCTACAGTACAGGGAGGCTACTGAGGCAGGCACACAGGGCTGGGGAGTGGTGCCCTGCTTCTGTGTTTTTGTCGCTTCGCAGCTGAAAGAGGGAGTCAGTGAGCAAGCTCCCCTTTGGCCCAGAGCTGTGTCCTCGGCCCGTCTCTACCATGTCCAGCTCAATCCTGGGGGCGACCGAGGTGACACAGTAGGAATGTATTTATGATTTTGTGGCTACCTTCTGACTCTCTCCTTCAGTAGCGTTCGAGAGGTTTCTTTTGGTATAACGTATTTCAGAAAATCACTGAAAAGAAAATGGTAAGGAAATCCTGATGCAGGTGACAGCAGAAGTGGCAGGACCCTTCTGTGTCTGTGAGGAGGACACCGACTGTGCTCCTCACGGCTTTCTATCTGTAGTGTCGACGGCTCTCTTTGCGTGAAGGCAGGATAACCCTCTCGGGGGTACTGGTCCCACGCTCACAGGGTCGATGGGGACGGCCCAGAGCACAGAGCGAAACACACCGTCCTTGCTTGCGTGTCTGGAAGGAGAACAGTGTCTCCTAGGCTGATGATAACAAATAAATCAATAGATAAATAAATGAATGGGTGATGTGATCGATTGCTCACTGAGTGCCCAGTATATTCTGACCTTCTTGGCATGTATTCAGTTCTTTAATCCCGAGAGCCAGACACTATTATTTTCCCTTTAGAGCAGAGCAGACGGAGCCACAGAGAGGTTATGTCCCATGGCTGTACGTGGCACAGATGGGACTGGCCCTCCTGCAGGCTGACTGCAGCCCCGCGCCCAACCGGACACCATGTCATCCCACGAAGGGTGAGAACACTGAACACCTGGCACAGAGGCAGCAGTGGGAGAGCCCTGAGCCGGCAGCCAGAACCCTCCGCACAGCTCTGTGACCTCTCTGGGCTTCGGCCTCCCACCTCTGCAGCCAGGAGCACAGCTGGACTGTCTCCGAAGACCCTGCAGCCCTGAAAAAGGAGAGGCCGGACTCAGCCTCCAGTGATGTCATAACCGGCACCGTGTGGCCGGGAGGTGAGACAGCTGCAGTGTAGGTTTAGTCCTCTGAGTATAGGCTGTGTGCCCTTGGGTAAGTTGCTTAACCTCTCTGGAACTGGCACCATCACTCCAGACCGTGCAGGTTCACCGAGTCTGTCCAAACGCTGTGGCGGTGACTCGTTCCACGGGGCTTGTTGGAGGACATCCCCACGCCCTCTGGCACTGGATAAGCAAGGTTCCTATCCATCTCTGCCCTCACCACGAGCTTGCTTGCAAACCAGGGAGCCTTTCTCCAGGAGCTTGTCGGGAGCTCAAGGATTCTCTGTGCACAGATGTCAGTGTGGAGAGAGCGATCGTACGGGACACCGTGGGGGAAGCCCGAGCTGGGAGCCAGGCCACTATCTCGCTTATTCCCCCTCATTGACATTAATCTTTTGTATCGAAAGGAGGAAATGAAATCTCAGAGAGTTTATCAGTGACTTGCCAGGTCAGGAAGTGGCACGGTGGCTGTGAACCTGAGTGCCTGACGCCGACGCCCACGCACGCAGCACGGGCCGGCTCCCGAAATGCCCTGTGCACTCGGGGCACCTGTGGCCCATCTTGGTCCTGACTTCTGAGCCACGTGTCTCCTCTTTCTCTCGGAGTGCCCATCAAATAGGAGTTCCCTCCCCAGACCGCCAGGGGGCCCAACACCTGAAATAGACTACCCGTTCCCTCAGCACACACTTGTTGCTAATAAACCCCACCAGGCGCCCCCCCCGCCACGCACTGCAGCACCACCATCACTCTGCAGAGGAACACGTGAAGTCCTTCTTCTGAAACCAGGTCTCAGGGAAACAGCCGGGAAATTCCCACCAAATCCAAATCACTTTCTTTCGGGGTGTCAGGGAGCCACGGGCTGGTTTTTGAGGGAAGGGAAGATGTCAGCCTGACCTAGGGAGGTACTTGCGAAGATTCAGAGCCAAGCCCCTGCAGGGAGCTGTCACGGGTGGCGAGTGTCCTGTCCGTAGCCCTGGGCAAGCCAAGACTGAGGTTCCCTGTGGGGAGGCAGGGGGCAGAGCTGCTCCAGGCGTGTGTGGTCCACACAGTGGGGCATCTGTGAAGTGTTCCCAGGACTCGGGCACACTTTCAACGTACGTGCAGCATATGAGAGCGTCCAGTTTCCAGAATTGCTCCTCCACGTGTGAAGGTGGTTTTACGTGTTGAAGGGAAAACTGGGTGTCACATATCGTGTCCTTTGACGTGTTTTCTTCGCGATCCGTTTTCCTGACCAGGGTGAAAACTGTGGCAGAAAATACAAAGAGGTCTTTCCAGGGTGTTTTAGACGCAAGCCCCGTGCAGAAGTCACACGAGAGGGGTGTGGGATTCCATCCCCTCTGGGTACTTTTCTAGGCTCTCATCACCGAGCGCTGAGTTTGGCAGGGGCCCCCAGAGAAGGAAAATGAGAAATGGGCAACTTTCTCTGCAATCCGTCCTCCTAAGGGGAATAGAGGGAGTGTGTCCTCTGTGTGTCCAATGCCCTATGTCATCTGGCGAGGGTATCCTTTGGAGCTGAGAAACGGAAGCTCAAATTAACCTAAGCGGCTAAGACGCTCAGTGTGTGTGTTTTGGGGGTGTGGGGTGTGTGTGGGGGGGTACTCTTTGGTCCAGAGCCGAGGTCTCTGCACGTCCAGTCCAGTTCCCCACGCCAGCCCTGATGGGCACGGAGTCTCTTTGTCCAAGACACACCAAGGAAGACAGAGCCAGAATAAAGTCAACAGCTTTTATTACAAGTCACAGATTTCATAGAAAAAGGAATGTAGCGTCAGGTCCGGTCGTATGAAAAACGGTAAAATGCAGGTTTGTCCTGGTTGCTCTGTGGACACCCGGGGCAGGCTCTCCGCGACATCAGGCACAGCAGCTGCACTTGTCCGAGGCCCCTTTGCAGACGCAGCCCTGGGCACACTTGGCGCAGCCCTGGGCACACTTGGCGCAGCCCACGGGGCAGCAGGAGCAGCAGCCTGGGGAGGCAAGGGCAGCGTGCGGTCGGACCACGCGTTGTCCGGAACCACCCTTCCCAGCAGCAGGCCTGGCCCCAGCCGCCCTCGGGCCCAGACCCTGAGTTTACGATGGTGTCCTCTGTCCTGAGGTAATTGCTCTCAGACACTAGGTTCAGGTTGCCCGGCCCATCTGTGCCCAGGACAGGGCACAGCGCCTTGGAGAGACAGTGAGCAGGGCCTCTGGGGACAGGAGAAAGCCAGCCCCCAGCACCACCAGTGATGTGAGCCAAGTCCTCAGGATCAAAGTGGAGGCAAAGCCCGCACAGAGCAGCTCCCGCTCGGGATAGGGAAGCTCTGGGCTGCTTCGACAGGGAGGGGCTGCACCAGGTCCGAGAAGCCACGCACGGCCACTGGTTCCTGTCCCTAAAGTGCTTCAGTCCCTGAGAGGATTCGGAAGCGGGACTCAGGAGGCAGGAGGACTAGTTCTAGTGACAGGTCTGAGGTTGTTTGTCGGTGGCCCGTCTGGGCCTCAGTCTCCCTGTTCTCTAGTGCGCGCCTGGGTCTCGGTCATGCCGAAGGTGATTCCAGCTCTGACTGTGAATCCCTTCCTGGTGAGGGGGGTGCCGGGAAGTCTGGTCACTGTCCTGCTCCTGCCTGCCTGCTGAGCTCTGGGCCCCCTCCTCGCACTCAGCCCAGACCCCGCATTCCCAGAGAAGGCCCCGCACACTCACTCTTCTTGCAGGAGGCGCATCTGCAGGCTTTGCAGGTGCAGGTGCAGGATCCAGCGCAGCCGCAGGAGCCGCCTGCCGGGAAGGGAAAGGAGGCCAGCAGTGAGCAGGGACGGGGATGCAGGAGCCACAGCAGACGGTCAGCAATGCCTCCCTGAGCCCTCCTCCTCTGTCAGGACCCAGCCCTGGGAGCTCGTGTCCACTCGGGCGGATAGAGAAGCCCCAGCTCCTCTCTTCTGGTCCAAGGAGAGTAAGTCCCCTCCTGATGGGACTCCACAGGGAAGGTCCCGGGCTCCAGACGCAGCCCAGGCCGACTGGGGCCGGGGGCCGGGGGCCGGGGCCCATGGCCTGAACCCTAAAGAGGCAGCGTCCCCTCCTCCCATCAAATCGTGGCAGGTCCGAGACCGCCTCCAAACGCTGGGTCCCGGTCTAGCAATCCCCTGACCTGCCGGGTGACCTCAAGAAGGACAGCCTGGAGCCTCCGTGCCCTCAGTGTCAACGGAGAGGCAAAGGGAGACTGACGTGCCCTCAGGAGCCTGGCTACCAAGAAAGCCCTGGACCCGTGACAGGAGTCCTCCTGAGCTCAAACTCAAAGCCCTCCCTTCTCGTCCTGTGCCTGGGAAGGGGGCATCCTAAGGCTCAAAGGCAGGGCTCCCTTACCAGTGGGGCAGGAGCACTTGGGGTCCATCTGGAGGAGGAGTGAGGCCCGAGGTCCAAAGCAAGGGGCGAAGCCGCTTCACGGGTCCGGTGGGGGCCGTGTGGGAGCGAGGAGCCCGGGGGCTCAGTTATAGGCCGAGGAGGCGGCCCGGGCGCAGAGGCCCCGCCCCCGCCTTGCACCCGCCCCGCGGCTCCGCGCCCGCGCCGCCCGCGCCGCCCGTGCCGCCCGCAGCGCCCTGGGCCGGGCTGTGAGCAACAGGCGGGGCCGAGCGCACGATTCCACGTCGGTGCCGGCTGGAGCGGAGGAACCGGGTGCCGTGCGGTAAGCGGTGTCCCAGCCCCCTGGCCGCCCCTTCCCAATGTGCCCGACGGGAGCAGCCACCGTGTTGGCGGCTTGTGCAGGAATCCGGCTCCCGCGTCCTCCGGTCTTCCCCGCCCCAGGCCCCAGGCCCCAGGCCCCGCGCCGCCGGCCTCCGGCCTCCGGGTCGCCGTTTCCTGCAGCCTGAGAACAGCCCCCGCCTCCCGCTCGTGTCCCTGGCTTGGCTGGAGCCGGGGAGCGGTGTCAGAGAGCGCAGGCGGATGTGACCCTCACCACCGTTTCGCCGACCCCATGTGTCCCCGGGCGTTGCCAGCCCCGGTCCCCACCACGGTCCTTCGGAAGCGTTTTTCCGGTACCGCCTCCTGTAACCGCAGCGCGGTGAACATTGCCTTCAGCCGCGAGGCGTCACTTGTGTTTTCCTTTCCTGGAGGGATCCTGGCTCATTTGTCCGGGGGCTTCTTTGCCTGAACTTTCCAGGGGCGCTCCTCACTGTAGCCGGTCCACCCCCACGCCAGGGTGGAGGTTCCCTCATCATGGGATGCTTCCCCAGGGGCGGCATCATTGTAGGTGATAGGCAGACCTGGCGGTAAATAACAAAGCGAGACAAGTGGATAGAGTTCCCTTGGAGTAGTCCTGACAGTTACTCACCATGGAGTCCATGCCAAGCCTTGTTAGTCACTTTTGCTCTTTGAGTTGTCACACCAACCGGGAAGGGAGACAGCAGTCAGGAGCCCGCTTCCCAAAGTCCAAAGTCCCTACAGTACAGGGAGGCTACTGAGGCAGGCACACAGGGCTGGGGAGTGGTGCCCTGCTTCTGTGTTTTTGTCGCTTCGCAGCTGAAAGAGGGAGTCCCCTTTGGCCCAGAGCTGTGTCCTCGGCCCGTCTCTACCATGTCCAGCTCAATCCTGGGGGCGACCGAGGTGACACAGTAGGAATGTATTTATGATTTTGTGGCTACCTTCTGACTCTCTCCTTCAGTAGCGTTCGAGAGGTTTCTTTTGGTATAACGTATTTCAGAAAATCACTGAAAAGAAACTGGTAAGGAAATCCTGATGCAGGTGACAGCAGAAGTGGCAGGACCCTTCTGTGTCTGTGAGGAGGACACCGACTGTGCTCCTCACGGCTTTCTATCTGTAGTGTCGACGGCTCTCTTTGCGTGAAGGCAGGATAACCCTCTCGGGGGTACTGGTCCCACGCTCACAGGGTCGATGGGGACGGCCCAGAGCACAGAGCGAAACACACCGTCCTTGCTTGCGTGTCTGGAAGGAGAACAGTGTCTCCTAGGCTGATGATAACAAATAAATCAATAGATAAATAAATGAATGGGTGATGTGATCGATTGCTCACTGAGTGCCCAGTATATTCTGACCTTCTTGGCATGTATTCAGTTCTTTAATCCCGAGAGCCAGACACTATTATTTTCCCTTTAGAGCAGAGCAGACGGAGCCACAGAGAGGTTATGTCCCATGGCTGTACGTGGCACAGATGGGACTGGCCCTCCTGCAGGCTGACTGCAGCCCCGCGCCCAACCGGACACCATGTCATCCCACGAAGGGTGAGAACACTGAACACCTGGCACAGAGGCAGCAGTGGGAGAGCCCTGAGCCGGCAGCCAGAACCCTCCGCACAGCTCTGTGACCTCTCTGGGCTTCGGCCTCCCACCTCTGCAGCCAGGAGCACAGCTGGACTGTCTCCGAAGACCCTGCAGCCCTGAAAAAGGAGAGGCCGGACTCAGCCTCCAGTGATGTCATAACCGGCACCGTGTGGCCGGGAGGTGAGACAGCTGCAGTGTAGGTTTAGTCCTCTGAGTATAGGCTGTGTGCCCTTGGGTAAGTTGCTTAACCTCTCTGGAACTGGCACCATCACTCCAGACCGTGCAGGTTCACCGAGTCTGTCCGAACGCTGTGGCGGTGACTCGTTCCACGGGGCTTGTTGGAGGACATCCCCACGCCCTCTGGCACTGGATAAGCAAGGTTCCTATCCATCTCTGCCCTCACCACGAGCTTGCTTGCAAACCAGGGAGCCTTTCTCCAGGAGCTTGTCGGGAGCTCAAGGATTCTCTGTGCACAGATGTCAGTGTGGAGAGAGCGATCGTACGGGACACCGTGGGGGAAGCCCGAGCTGGGAGCCAGGCCACTATCTCGCTTATTCCCCCTCATTGACATTAATCTTTTGTATCGAAAGGAGGAAATGAAATCTCAGAGAGTTTATCAGTGACTTGCCAGGTCAGGAAGTGGCACGGTGGCTGTGAACCTGAGTGCCTGACGCCGACGCCCACGCACGCAGCACGGGCCGGCTCCCGAAATGCCCTGTGCACTCGGGGCACCTGTGGCCCATCTTGGTCCTGACTTCTGAGCCACGTGTCTCCTCTTTCTCTCGGAGTGCCCATCAAATAGGAGTTCCCTCCCCAGACCGCCAGGGGGCCCAACACCTGAAATAGACTACCCGTTCCCTCAGCACACACTTGTTGCTAATAAACCCCACCAGGCGCCCCCCACCCCCCCCCCCCCGCCACGCACTGCAGCACCACCATCACTCTGCAGAGGAACACGTGAAGTCCTTCTTCTGAAACCAGGTCTCAGGGAAACAGCCGGGAAATTCCCACCAAATCCAAATCACTTTCTTTCGGGGTGTCAGGGAGCCACGGGCTGGTTTTTGAGGGAAGGGAAGATGTCAGCCTGACCTAGGGAGGTACTTGCGAAGATTCAGAGCCAAGCCCCTGCAGGGAGCTGTCACGGGTGGCGAGTGTCCTGTCCGTAGCCCTGGGCAAGCCAAGACTGAGGTTCCCTGTGGGGAGGCAGGGGGCAGAGCTGCTCCAGGCGTGTGTGGTCCACACAGTGGGGCATCTGTGAAGTGTTCCCAGGACTCGGGCACACTTTCAACGTACGTGCAGCATATGAGAGCGTCCAGTTTCCAGAATTGCTCCTCCACGTGTGAAGGTGGTTTTACGTGTTGAAGGGAAAACTGGGTGTCACATATCGTGTCCTTTGACGTGTTTTCTTCGCGATCCGTTTTCCTGACCAGGGTGAAAACTGTGGCAGAAAATACAAAGAGGTCTTTCCAGGGTGTTTTAGACGCAAGCCCCGTGCAGAAGTCACACGAGAGGGGTGTGGGATTCCATCCCCTCTGGGTACTTTTCTAGGCTCTCATCACCGAGCGCTGAGTTTGGCAGGGGCCCCCAGAGAAGGAAAATGAGAAATGGGCAACTTTCTCTGCAATCCGTCCTCCTAAGGGGAATAGAGGGAGTGTGTCCTCTGTGTGTCCAATGCCCTATGTCATCTGGCGAGGGTATCCTTTGGAGCTGAGAAACGGAAGCTCAAATTAACCTAAGCGGCTAAGACGCTCGGTGTGTGTGTTTTGGGGGTGTGGGGTGTGTGTGGGGGGGTACTCTTTGGTCCAGAGCCGAGGTCTCTGCACGTCCAGTCCAGTTCCCCACGCCAGCCCTGATGGGCACGGAGTCTCTTTGTCCAAGACACACCAAGGAAGACAGAGCCAGAATAAAGTCAACAGCTTTTATTACAAGTCACAGATTTCATAGAAAAAGGAATGTAGCGTCAGGTCCGGTCGTATGAAAAACGGTAAAATGCAGGTTTGTCCTGGTTGCTCTGTGGACACCCGGGGCAGGCTCTCCGCGACATCAGGCACAGCAGCTGCACTTGTCCGAGGCCCCTTTGCAGACGCAGCCCTGGGCACACTTGGCGCAGCCCTGGGCACACTTGGCGCAGCCCACGGGGCAGCAGGAGCAGCAGCCTGGGGAGGCAAGGGCAGCGTGCGGTCGGACCACGCGTTGTCCGGAACCACCCTTCCCAGCAGCAGGCCTGGCCCCAGCCGCCCTCGGGCCCAGACCCTGAGTTTACGATGGTGTCCTCTGTCCTGAGGTAATTGCTCTCAGACACTAGGTTCAGGTTGCCCGGCCCATCTGTGCCCAGGACAGGGCACAGCGCCTTGGAGAGACAGTGAGCAGGGCCTCTGGGGACAGGAGAAAGCCAGCCCCCAGCACCACCAGTGATGTGAGCCAAGTCCTCAGGATCAAAGTGGAGGCAAAGCCCGCACAGAGCAGCTCCCGCTCGGGATAGGGAAGCTCTGGGCTGCTTCGACAGGGAGGGGCTGCACCAGGTCCGAGAAGCCACGCACGGCCACTGGTTCCTGTCCCTAAAGTGCTTCAGTCCCTGAGAGGATTCGGAAGCGGGACTCAGGAGGCAGGAGGACTAGTTCTAGTGACAGGTCTGAGGTTGTTTGTCGGTGGCCCGTCTGGGCCTCAGTCTCCCTGTTCTCTAGTGCGCGCCTGGGTCTCGGTCATGCCGAAGGTGATTCCAGCTCTGACTGTGAATCCCTTCCTGGTGAGGGGGGTGCCGGGAAGTCTGGTCACTGTCCTGCTCCTGCCTGGCTGCTGAGCTCTGGGCCCCCTCCTCGCACTCAGCCCAGACCCCGCATTCCCAGAGAAGGCCCCGCACACTCACTCTTCTTGCAGGAGGCGCATCTGCAGGCTTTGCAGGTGCAGGTGCAGGATCCAGCGCAGCCGCAGGAGCCGCCTGCCGGGAAGGGAAAGGAGGCCAGCAGTGAGCAGGGACGGGGATGCAGGAGCCACAGCAGACGGTCAGCAATGCCTCCCTGAGCCCTCCTCCTCTGTCAGGACCCAGCCCTGAGAGCTCGTGTCCACTCGGGCGGAGAGAGAAGCCCCAGCTCCTCTCTTCTGGTCCAAGGAGAGTAAGTCCCCTCCTGATGGGACTCCACAGGGAAGGTCCCGGGCTCCAGACGCAGCCCAGGCCGACTGGGGCCGGGGGCCGGGGGCCGGGGGCCGGGGCCCATGGCCTGAACCCTAAAGAGGCAGCGTCCCCTCCTCCCATCAAATCGTGGCAGGTCCGAGACCGCCTCCAAACGCTGGGTCCCGGTCTAGCAATCCCCTGACCTGCCGGGTGACCTCAAGAAGGACAGCCTGGAGCCTCCGTGCCCTCAGTGTCAACGGAGAGGCAAAGGGAGACTGACGTGCCCTCAGGAGCCTGGCTACCAAGAAAGCCCTGGACCCGTGACAGGAGTCCTCCTGAGCTCAAACTCAAAGCCCTCCCTTCTCGTCCTGTGCCTGGGAAGGGGGCATCCTAAGGCTCAAAGGCAGGGCTCCCTTACCAGTGGGGCAGGAGCACTTGGGGTCCATCTGGAGGAGGAGTGAGGCCCGAGGTCCAAAGCAAGGGGCGAAGCCGCTTCACGGGTCCGGTGGGGGCCGTGTGGGAGCGAGGAGCCCGGGGGCTCAGTTATAGGCCGAGGAGGCGGCCCGGGCGCAGAGGCCCCGCCCCCGCCTTGCACCCGCCCCGCGGCTCCGCGCCCGCGCCGCCCGCGCCGCCCGTGCCGCCCGCAGCGCCCTGGGCCGGGCTGTGAGCAACAGGCGGGGCCGAGCGCACGATTCCACGTCGGTGCCGGCTGGAGCGGAGGAACCGGGTGCCGTGCGGTAAGCGGTGTCCCAGCCCCCTGGCCGCCCCTTCCCAATGTGCCCGACGGGAGCAGCCACCGTGTTGGCGGCTTGTGCAGGAATCCGGCTCCCGCGTCCTCCGGTCTTCCCCGCCCCAGGCCCCAGGCCCCAGGCCCCGCGCCGCCGGCCTCCGGCCTCCGGGTCGCCGTTTCCTGCAGCCTGAGAACAGCCCCCGCCTCCCGCTCGTGTCCCTGGCTTGGCTGGAGCCGGGGAGCGGTGTCAGAGAGCGCAGGCGGATGTGACCCTCACCACCGTTTCGCCGACCCCATGTGTCCCCGGGCGTTGCCAGCCCCGGTCCCCACCACGGTCCTTCGGAAGCGTTTTTCCGGTACCGCCTCCTGTAACCGCAGCGCGGTGAACATTGCCTTCAGCCGCGAGGCGTCACTTGTGTTTTCCTTTCCTGGAGGGATCCTGGCTCATTTGTCCGGGGGCTTCTTTGCCTGAACTTTCCAGGGGCGCTCCTCACTGTAGCCGGTCCACCCCCACGCCAGGGTGGAGGTTCCCTCATCATGGGATGCTTCCCCAGGGGCGGCATCATTGTAGGTGATAGGCAGACCTGGCGGTAAATAACAAAGCGAGACAAGTGGATAGAGTTCCCTTGGAGTAGTCCTGACAGTTACTCACCATGGAGTCCATGCCAAGCCTTGTTAGTCACTTTTGCTCTTTGAGTTGTCACACCAACCGGGAAGGGAGACAGCAGTCAGGAGCCCGCTTCCCAAAGTCCAAAGTCCCTACAGTACAGGGAGGCTACTGAGGCAGGCACACAGGGCTGGGGAGTGGTGCCCTGCTTCTGTGTTTTTGTCGCTTCGCAGCTGAAAGAGGGAGTCAGTGAGCAAGCTCCCCTTTGGCCCAGAGCTGTGTCCTCGGCCCGTCTCTACCATGTCCAGCTCAATCCTGGGGGCGACCGAGGTGACACAGTAGGAATGTATTTATGATTTTGTGGCTACCTTCTGACTCTCTCCTTCAGTAGCGTTCGAGAGGTTTCTTTTGGTATAACGTATTTCAGAAAATCACTGAAAAGAAAATGGTAAGGAAATCCTGATGCAGGTGACAGCAGAAGTGGCAGGACCCTTCTGTGTCTGTGAGGAGGACACCGACTGTGCTCCTCACGGCTTTCTATCTGTAGTGTCGACGGCTCTCTTTGCGTGAAGGCAGGATAACCCTCTCGGGGGTACTGGTCCCACGCTCACAGGGTCGATGGGGACGGCCCAGAGCACAGAGCGAAACACACCGTCCTTGCTTGCGTGTCTGGAAGGAGAACAGTGTCTCCTAGGCTGATGATAACAAATAAATCAATAGATAAATAAATGAATGGGTGATGTGATCGATTGCTCACTGAGTGCCCAGTATATTCTGACCTTCTTGGCATGTATTCAGTTCTTTAATCCCGAGAGCCAGACACTATTATTTTCCCTTTAGAGCAGAGCAGACGGAGCCACAGAGAGGTTATGTCCCATGGCTGTACGTGGCACAGATGGGACTGGCCCTCCTGCAGGCTGACTGCAGCCCCGCGCCCAACCGGACACCATGTCATCCCACGAAGGGTGAGAACACTGAACACCTGGCACAGAGGCAGCAGTGGGAGAGCCCTGAGCCGGCAGCCAGAACCCTCCGCACAGCTCTGTGACCTCTCTGGGCTTCGGCCTCCCACCTCTGCAGCCAGGAGCACAGCTGGACTGTCTCCGAAGACCCTGCAGCCCTGAAAAAGGAGAGGCCGGACTCAGCCTCCAGTGATGTCATAACCGGCACCGTGTGGCCGGGAGGTGAGACAGCTGCAGTGTAGGTTTAGTCCTCTGAGTATAGGCTGTGTGCCCTTGGGTAAGTTGCTTAACCTCTCTGGAACTGGCACCATCACTCCAGACCGTGCAGGTTCACCGAGTCTGTCCGAACGCTGTGGCGGTGACTCGTTCCACGGGGCTTGTTGGAGGACATCCCCACGCCCTCTGGCACTGGATAAGCAAGGTTCCTATCCATCTCTGCCCTCACCACGAGCTTGCTTGCAAACCAGGGAGCCTTTCTCCAGGAGCTTGTCGGGAGCTCAAGGATTCTCTGTGCACAGATGTCAGTGTGGAGAGAGCGATCGTACGGGACACCGTGGGGGAAGCCCGAGCTGGGAGCCAGGCCACTATCTCGCTTATTCCCCCTCATTGACATTAATCTTTTGTATCGAAAGGAGGAAATGAAATCTCAGAGAGTTTATCAGTGACTTGCCAGGTCAGGAAGTGGCACGGTGGCTGTGAACCTGAGTGCCTGACGCCGACGCCCACGCACGCAGCACGGGCCGGCTCCCGAAATGCCCTGTGCACTCGGGGCACCTGTGGCCCATCTTGGTCCTGACTTCTGAGCCACGTGTCTCCTCTTTCTCTCGGAGTGCCCATCAAATAGGAGTTCCCTCCCCAGACCGCCAGGGGGCCCAACACCTGAAATAGACTACCCGTTCCCTCAGCACACACTTGTTGCTAATAAACCCCACCAGGCGCCCCCCACCCCCCCCCCCCCGCCACGCACTGCAGCACCACCATCACTCTGCAGAGGAACACGTGAAGTCCTTCTTCTGAAACCAGGTCTCAGGGAAACAGCCGGGAAATTCCCACCAAATCCAAATCACTTTCTTTCGGGGTGTCAGGGAGCCACGGGCTGGTTTTTGAGGGAAGGGAAGATGTCAGCCTGACCTAGGGAGGTACTTGCGAAGATTCAGAGCCAAGCCCCTGCAGGGAGCTGTCACGGGTGGCGAGTGTCCTGTCCGTAGCCCTGGGCAAGCCAAGACTGAGGTTCCCTGTGG
Organism: Pseudorca crassidens; assembly: GCF_039906515.1. Lineage (NCBI taxonomy): Eukaryota > Metazoa > Chordata > Mammalia > Artiodactyla > Delphinidae > Pseudorca > Pseudorca crassidens. The sequence goes on along the minus strand of NW_027136173.1, from coordinate 36,145 downwards.
GGAGGCAGGGGGCAGAGCTGCTCCAGGCGTGTGTGGTCCACACAGTGGGGCATCTGTGAAGTGTTCCCAGGACTCGGGCACACTTTCAACGTACGTGCAGCATATGAGAGCGTCCAGTTTCCAGAATTGCTCCTCCACGTGTGAAGGTGGTTTTACGTGTTGAAGGGAAAACTGGGTGTCACATATCGTGTCCTTTGACGTGTTTTCTTCGCGATCCGTTTTCCTGACCAGGGTGAAAACTGTGGCAGAAAATACAAAGAGGTCTTTCCAGGGTGTTTTAGACGCAAGCCCCGTGCAGAAGTCACACGAGAGGGGTGTGGGATTCCATCCCCTCTGGGTACTTTTCTAGGCTCTCATCACCGAGCGCTGAGTTTGGCAGGGGCCCCCAGAGAAGGAAAATGAGAAATGGGCAACTTTCTCTGCAATCCGTCCTCCTAAGGGGAATAGAGGGAGTGTGTCCTCTGTGTGTCCAATGCCCTATGTCATCTGGCGAGGGTATCCTTTGGAGCTGAGAAACGGAAGCTCAAATTAACCTAAGCGGCTAAGACGCTCGGTGTGTGTGTTTTGGGGGTGTGGGGTGTGTGTGGGGGGGTACTCTTTGGTCCAGAGCCGAGGTCTCTGCACGTCCAGTCCAGTTCCCCACGCCAGCCCTGATGGGCACGGAGTCTCTTTGTCCAAGACACACCAAGGAAGACAGAGCCAGAATAAAGTCAACAGCTTTTATTACAAGTCACAGATTTCATAGAAAAAGGAATGTAGCGTCAGGTCCGGTCGTATGAAAAACGGTAAAATGCAGGTTTGTCCTGGTTGCTCTGTGGACACCCGGGGCAGGCTCTCCGCGACATCAGGCACAGCAGCTGCACTTGTCCGAGGCCCCTTTGCAGACGCAGCCCTGGGCACACTTGGCGCAGCCCTGGGCACACTTGGCGCAGCCCACGGGGCAGCAGGAGCAGCAGCCTGGGGAGGCAAGGGCAGCGTGCGGTCGGACCACGCGTTGTCCGGAACCACCCTTCCCAGCAGCAGGCCTGGCCCCAGCCGCCCTCGGGCCCAGACCCTGAGTTTACGATGGTGTCCTCTGTCCTGAGGTAATTGCTCTCAGACACTAGGTTCAGGTTGCCCGGCCCATCTGTGCCCAGGACAGGGCACAGCGCCTTGGAGAGACAGTGAGCAGGGCCTCTGGGGACAGGAGAAAGCCAGCCCCCAGCACCACCAGTGATGTGAGCCAAGTCCTCAGGATCAAAGTGGAGGCAAAGCCCGCACAGAGCAGCTCCCGCTCGGGATAGGGAAGCTCTGGGCTGCTTCGACAGGGAGGGGCTGCACCAGGTCCGAGAAGCCACGCACGGCCACTGGTTCCTGTCCCTAAAGTGCTTCAGTCCCTGAGAGGATTCGGAAGCGGGACTCAGGAGGCAGGAGGACTAGTTCTAGTGACAGGTCTGAGGTTGTTTGTCGGTGGCCCGTCTGGGCCTCAGTCTCCCTGTTCTCTAGTGCGCGCCTGGGTCTCGGTCATGCCGAAGGTGATTCCAGCTCTGACTGTGAATCCCTTCCTGGTGAGGGGGGTGCCGGGAAGTCTGGTCACTGTCCTGCTCCTGCCTGGCTGCTGAGCTCTGGGCCCCCTCCTCGCACTCAGCCCAGACCCCGCATTCCCAGAGAAGGCCCCGCACACTCACTCTTCTTGCAGGAGGCGCATCTGCAGGCTTTGCAGGTGCAGGTGCAGGATCCAGCGCAGCCGCAGGAGCCGCCTGCCGGGAAGGGAAAGGAGGCCAGCAGTGAGCAGGGACGGGGATGCAGGAGCCACAGCAGACGGTCAGCAATGCCTCCCTGAGCCCTCCTCCTCTGTCAGGACCCAGCCCTGAGAGCTCGTGTCCACTCGGGCGGAGAGAGAAGCCCCAGCTCCTCTCTTCTGGTCCAAGGAGAGTAAGTCCCCTCCTGATGGGACTCCACAGGGAAGGTCCCGGGCTCCAGACGCAGCCCAGGCCGACTGGGGCCGGGGGCCGGGGGCCGGGGGCCGGGGCCCATGGCCTGAACCCTAAAGAGGCAGCGTCCCCTCCTCCCATCAAATCGTGGCAGGTCCGAGACCGCCTCCAAACGCTGGGTCCCGGTCTAGCAATCCCCTGACCTGCCGGGTGACCTCAAGAAGGACAGCCTGGAGCCTCCGTGCCCTCAGTGTCAACGGAGAGGCAAAGGGAGACTGACGTGCCCTCAGGAGCCTGGCTACCAAGAAAGCCCTGGACCCGTGACAGGAGTCCTCCTGAGCTCAAACTCAAAGCCCTCCCTTCTCGTCCTGTGCCTGGGAAGGGGGCATCCTAAGGCTCAAAGGCAGGGCTCCCTTACCAGTGGGGCAGGAGCACTTGGGGTCCATCTGGAGGAGGAGTGAGGCCCGAGGTCCAAAGCAAGGGGCGAAGCCGCTTCACGGGTCCGGTGGGGGCCGTGTGGGAGCGAGGAGCCCGGGGGCTCAGTTATAGGCCGAGGAGGCGGCCCGGGCGCAGAGGCCCCGCCCCCGCCTTGCACCCGCCCCGCGGCTCCGCGCCCGCGCCGCCCGCGCCGCCCGTGCCGCCCGCAGCGCCCTGGGCCGGGCTGTGAGCAACAGGCGGGGCCGAGCGCACGATTCCACGTCGGTGCCGGCTGGAGCGGAGGAACCGGGTGCCGTGCGGTAAGCGGTGTCCCAGCCCCCTGGCCGCCCCTTCCCAATGTGCCCGACGGGAGCAGCCACCGTGTTGGCGGCTTGTGCAGGAATCCGGCTCCCGCGTCCTCCGGTCTTCCCCGCCCCAGGCCCCAGGCCCCAGGCCCCGCGCCGCCGGCCTCCGGCCTCCGGGTCGCCGTTTCCTGCAGCCTGAGAACAGCCCCCGCCTCCCGCTCGTGTCCCTGGCTTGGCTGGAGCCGGGGAGCGGTGTCAGAGAGCGCAGGCGGATGTGACCCTCACCACCGTTTCGCCGACCCCATGTGTCCCCGGGCGTTGCCAGCCCCGGTCCCCACCACGGTCCTTCGGAAGCGTTTTTCCGGTACCGCCTCCTGTAACCGCAGCGCGGTGAACATTGCCTTCAGCCGCGAGGCGTCACTTGTGTTTTCCTTTCCTGGAGGGATCCTGGCTCATTTGTCCGGGGGCTTCTTTGCCTGAACTTTCCAGGGGCGCTCCTCACTGTAGCCGGTCCACCCCCACGCCAGGGTGGAGGTTCCCTCATCATGGGATGCTTCCCCAGGGGCGGCATCATTGTAGGTGATAGGCAGACCTGGCGGTAAATAACAAAGCGAGACAAGTGGATAGAGTTCCCTTGGAGTAGTCCTGACAGTTACTCACCATGGAGTCCATGCCAAGCCTTGTTAGTCACTTTTGCTCTTTGAGTTGTCACACCAACCGGGAAGGGAGACAGCAGTCAGGAGCCCGCTTCCCAAAGTCCAAAGTCCCTACAGTACAGGGAGGCTACTGAGGCAGGCACACAGGGCTGGGGAGTGGTGCCCTGCTTCTGTGTTTTTGTCGCTTCGCAGCTGAAAGAGGGAGTCAGTGAGCAAGCTCCCCTTTGGCCCAGAGCTGTGTCCTCGGCCCGTCTCTACCATGTCCAGCTCAATCCTGGGGGCGACCGAGGTGACACAGTAGGAATGTATTTATGATTTTGTGGCTACCTTCTGACTCTCTCCTTCAGTAGCGTTCGAGAGGTTTCTTTTGGTATAACGTATTTCAGAAAATCACTGAAAAGAAACTGGTAAGGAAATCCTGATGCAGGTGACAGCAGAAGTGGCAGGACCCTTCTGTGTCTGTGAGGAGGACACCGACTGTGCTCCTCACGGCTTTCTATCTGTAGTGTCGACGGCTCTCTTTGCGTGAAGGCAGGATAACCCTCTCGGGGGTACTGGTCCCACGCTCACAGGGTCGATGGGGACGGCCCAGAGCACAGAGCGAAACACACCGTCCTTGCTTGCGTGTCTGGAAGGAGAACAGTGTCTCCTAGGCTGATGATAACAAATAAATCAATAGATAAATAAATGAATGGGTGATGTGATCGATTGCTCACTGAGTGCCCAGTATATTCTGACCTTCTTGGCATGTATTCAGTTCTTTAATCCCGAGAGCCAGACACTATTATTTTCCCTTTAGAGCAGAGCAGACGGAGCCACAGAGAGGTTATGTCCCATGGCTGTACGTGGCACAGATGGGACTGGCCCTCCTGCAGGCTGACTGCAGCCCCGCGCCCAACCGGACACCATGTCATCCCACGAAGGGTGAGAACACTGAACACCTGGCACAGAGGCAGCAGTGGGAGAGCCCTGAGCCGGCAGCCAGAACCCTCCGCACAGCTCTGTGACCTCTCTGGGCTTCGGCCTCCCACCTCTGCAGCCAGGAGCACAGCTGGACTGTCTCCGAAGACCCTGCAGCCCTGAAAAAGGAGAGGCCGGACTCAGCCTCCAGTGATGTCATAACCGGCACCGTGTGGCCGGGAGGTGAGACAGCTGCAGTGTAGGTTTAGTCCTCTGAGTATAGGCTGTGTGCCCTTGGGTAAGTTGCTTAACCTCTCTGGAACTGGCACCATCACTCCAGACCGTGCAGGTTCACCGAGTCTGTCCAAACGCTGTGGCGGTGACTCGTTCCACGGGGCTTGTTGGAGGACATCCCCACGCCCTCTGGCACTGGATAAGCAAGGTTCCTATCCATCTCTGCCCTCACCACGAGCTTGCTTGCAAACCAGGGAGCCTTTCTCCAGGAGCTTGTCGGGAGCTCAAGGATTCTCTGTGCACAGATGTCAGTGTGGAGAGAGCGATCGTACGGGACACCGTGGGGGAAGCCCGAGCTGGGAGCCAGGCCACTATCTCGCTTATTCCCCCTCATTGACATTAATCTTTTGTATCGAAAGGAGGAAATGAAATCTCAGAGAGTTTATCAGTGACTTGCCAGGTCAGGAAGTGGCACGGTGGCTGTGAACCTGAGTGCCTGACGCCGACGCCCACGCACGCAGCACGGGCCGGCTCCCGAAATGCCCTGTGCACTCGGGGCACCTGTGGCCCATCTTGGTCCTGACTTCTGAGCCACGTGTCTCCTCTTTCTCTCGGAGTGCCCATCAAATAGGAGTTCCCTCCCCAGACCGCCAGGGGGCCCAACACCTGAAATAGACTACCCGTTCCCTCAGCACACACTTGTTGCTAATAAACCCCACCAGGCGCCCCCCACCCCCACCCCCCCCGCCACGCACTGCAGCACCACCATCACTCTGCAGAGGAACACGTGAAGTCCTTCTTCTGAAACCAGGTCTCAGGGAAACAGCCGGGAAATTCCCACCAAATCCAAATCACTTTCTTTCGGGGTGTCAGGGAGCCACGGGCTGGTTTTTGAGGGAAGGGAAGATGTCAGCCTGACCTAGGGAGGTACTTGCGAAGATTCAGAGCCAAGCCCCTGCAGGGAGCTGTCACGGGTGGCGAGTGTCCTGTCCGTAGCCCTGGGCAAGCCAAGACTGAGGTTCCCTGTGGGGAGGCAGGGGGCAGAGCTGCTCCAGGCGTGTGTGGTCCACACAGTGGGGCATCTGTGAAGTGTTCCCAGGACTCGGGCACACTTTCAACGTACGTGCAGCATATGAGAGCGTCCAGTTTCCAGAATTGCTCCTCCACGTGTGAAGGTGGTTTTACGTGTTGAAGGGAAAACTGGGTGTCACATATCGTGTCCTTTGACGTGTTTTCTTCGCGATCCGTTTTCCTGACCAGGGTGAAAACTGTGGCAGAAAATACAAAGAGGTCTTTCCAGGGTGTTTTAGACGCAAGCCCCGTGCAGAAGTCACACGAGAGGGGTGTGGGATTCCATCCCCTCTGGGTACTTTTCTAGGCTCTCATCACCGAGCGCTGAGTTTGGCAGGGGCCCCCAGAGAAGGAAAATGAGAAATGGGCAACTTTCTCTGCAATCCGTCCTCCTAAGGGGAATAGAGGGAGTGTGTCCTCTGTGTGTCCAATGCCCTATGTCATCTGGCGAGGGTATCCTTTGGAGCTGAGAAACGGAAGCTCAAATTAACCTAAGCGGCTAAGACGCTCGGTGTGTGTGTTTTGGGGGTGTGGGGTGTGTGTGGGGGGGTACTCTTTGGTCCAGAGCCGAGGTCTCTGCACGTCCAGTCCAGTTCCCCACGCCAGCCCTGATGGGCACGGAGTCTCTTTGTCCAAGACACACCAAGGAAGACAGAGCCAGAATAAAGTCAACAGCTTTTATTACAAGTCACAGATTTCATAGAAAAAGGAATGTAGCGTCAGGTCCGGTCGTATGAAAAACGGTAAAATGCAGGTTTGTCCTGGTTGCTCTGTGGACACCCGGGGCAGGCTCTCCGCGACATCAGGCACAGCAGCTGCACTTGTCCGAGGCCCCTTTGCAGACGCAGCCCTGGGCACACTTGGCGCAGCCCTGGGCACACTTGGCGCAGCCCACGGGGCAGCAGGAGCAGCAGCCTGGGGAGGCAAGGGCAGCGTGCGGTCGGACCACGCGTTGTCCGGAACCACCCTTCCCAGCAGCAGGCCTGGCCCCAGCCGCCCTCGGGCCCAGACCCTGAGTTTACGATGGTGTCCTCTGTCCTGAGGTAATTGCTCTCAGACACTAGGTTCAGGTTGCCCGGCCCATCTGTGCCCAGGACAGGGCACAGCGCCTTGGAGAGACAGTGAGCAGGGCCTCTGGGGACAGGAGAAAGCCAGCCCCCAGCACCACCAGTGATGTGAGCCAAGTCCTCAGGATCAAAGTGGAGGCAAAGCCCGCACAGAGCAGCTCCCGCTCGGGATAGGGAAGCTCTGGGCTGCTTCGACAGGGAGGGGCTGCACCAGGTCCGAGAAGCCACGCACGGCCACTGGTTCCTGTCCCTAAAGTGCTTCAGTCCCTGAGAGGATTCGGAAGCGGGACTCAGGAGGCAGGAGGACTAGTTCTAGTGACAGGTCTGAGGTTGTTTGTCGGTGGCCCGTCTGGGCCTCAGTCTCCCTGTTCTCTAGTGCGCGCCTGGGTCTCGGTCATGCCGAAGGTGATTCCAGCTCTGACTGTGAATCCCTTCCTGGTGAGGGGGGTGCCGGGAAGTCTGGTCACTGTCCTGCTCCTGCCTGGCTGCTGAGCTCTGGGCCCCCTCCTCGCACTCAGCCCAGACCCCGCATTCCCAGAGAAGGCCCCGCACACTCACTCTTCTTGCAGGAGGCGCATCTGCAGGCTTTGCAGGTGCAGGTGCAGGATCCAGCGCAGCCGCAGGAGCCGCCTGCCGGGAAGGGAAAGGAGGCCAGCAGTGAGCAGGGACGGGGATGCAGGAGCCACAGCAGACGGTCAGCAATGCCTCCCTGAGCCCTCCTCCTCTGTCAGGACCCAGCCCTGAGAGCTCGTGTCCACTCGGGCGGAGAGAGAAGCCCCAGCTCCTCTCTTCTGGTCCAAGGAGAGTAAGTCCCCTCCTGATGGGACTCCACAGGGAAGGTCCCGGGCTCCAGACGCAGCCCAGGCCGACTGGGGCCGGGGGCCGGGGGCCGGGGGCCGGGGCCCATGGCCTGAACCCTAAAGAGGCAGCGTCCCCTCCTCCCATCAAATCGTGGCAGGTCCGAGACCGCCTCCAAACGCTGGGTCCCGGTCTAGCAATCCCCTGACCTGCCGGGTGACCTCAAGAAGGACAGCCTGGAGCCTCCGTGCCCTCAGTGTCAACGGAGAGGCAAAGGGAGACTGACGTGCCCTCAGGAGCCTGGCTACCAAGAAAGCCCTGGACCCGTGACAGGAGTCCTCCTGAGCTCAAACTCAAAGCCCTCCCTTCTCGTCCTGTGCCTGGGAAGGGGGCATCCTAAGGCTCAAAGGCAGGGCTCCCTTACCAGTGGGGCAGGAGCACTTGGGGTCCATCTGGAGGAGGAGTGAGGCCCGAGGTCCAAAGCAAGGGGCGAAGCCGCTTCACGGGTCCGGTGGGGGCCGTGTGGGAGCGAGGAGCCCGGGGGCTCAGTTATAGGCCGAGGAGGCGGCCCGGGCGCAGAGGCCCCGCCCCCGCCTTGCACCCGCCCCGCGGCTCCGCGCCCGCGCCGCCCGCGCCGCCCGTGCCGCCCGCAGCGCCCTGGGCCGGGCTGTGAGCAACAGGCGGGGCCGAGCGCACGATTCCACGTCGGTGCCGGCTGGAGCGGAGGAACCGGGTGCCGTGCGGTAAGCGGTGTCCCAGCCCCCTGGCCGCCCCTTCCCAATGTGCCCGACGGGAGCAGCCACCGTGTTGGCGGCTTGTGCAGGAATCCGGCTCCCGCGTCCTCCGGTCTTCCCCGCCCCAGGCCCCAGGCCCCAGGCCCCGCGCCGCCGGCCTCCGGCCTCCGGGTCGCCGTTTCCTGCAGCCTGAGAACAGCCCCCGCCTCCCGCTCGTGTCCCTGGCTTGGCTGGAGCCGGGGAGCGGTGTCAGAGAGCGCAGGCGGATGTGACCCTCACCACCGTTTCGCCGACCCCATGTGTCCCCGGGCGTTGCCAGCCCCGGTCCCCACCACGGTCCTTCGGAAGCGTTTTTCCGGTACCGCCTCCTGTAACCGCAGCGCGGTGAACATTGCCTTCAGCCGCGAGGCGTCACTTGTGTTTTCCTTTCCTGGAGGGATCCTGGCTCATTTGTCCGGGGGCTTCTTTGCCTGAACTTTCCAGGGGCGCTCCTCACTGTAGCCGGTCCACCCCCACGCCAGGGTGGAGGTTCCCTCATCATGGGATGCTTCCCCAGGGGCGGCATCATTGTAGGTGATAGGCAGACCTGGCGGTAAATAACAAAGCGAGACAAGTGGATAGAGTTCCCTTGGAGTAGTCCTGACAGTTACTCACCATGGAGTCCATGCCAAGCCTTGTTAGTCACTTTTGCTCTTTGAGTTGTCACACCAACCGGGAAGGGAGACAGCAGTCAGGAGCCCGCTTCCCAAAGTCCAAAGTCCCTACAGTACAGGGAGGCTACTGAGGCAGGCACACAGGGCTGGGGAGTGGTGCCCTGCTTCTGTGTTTTTGTCGCTTCGCAGCTGAAAGAGGGAGTCAGTGAGCAAGCTCCCCTTTGGCCCAGAGCTGTGTCCTCGGCCCGTCTCTACCATGTCCAGCTCAATCCTGGGGGCGACCGAGGTGACACAGTAGGAATGTATTTATGATTTTGTGGCTACCTTCTGACTCTCTCCTTCAGTAGCGTTCGAGAGGTTTCTTTTGGTATAACGTATTTCAGAAAATCACTGAAAAGAAACTGGTAAGGAAATCCTGATGCAGGTGACAGCAGAAGTGGCAGGACCCTTCTGTGTCTGTGAGGAGGACACCGACTGTGCTCCTCACGGCTTTCTATCTGTAGTGTCGACGGCTCTCTTTGCGTGAAGGCAGGATAACCCTCTCGGGGGTACTGGTCCCACGCTCACAGGGTCGATGGGGACGGCCCAGAGCACAGAGCGAAACACACCGTCCTCGCTTGCGTGTCTGGAAGGAGAACAGTGTCTCCTAGGCTGATGATAACAAATAAATCAATAGATAAATAAATGAATGGGTGATGTGATCGATTGCTCACTGAGTGCCCAGTATATTCTGACCTTCTTGGCATGTATTCAGTTCTTTAATCCCGAGAGCCAGACACTATTATTTTCCCTTTAGAGCAGAGCAGACGGAGCCACAGAGAGGTTATGTCCCATGGCTGTACGTGGCACAGATGGGACTGGCCCTCCTGCAGGCTGACTGCAGCCCCGCGCCCAACCGGACACCATGTCATCCCACGAAGGGTGAGAACACTGAACACCTGGCACAGAGGCAGCAGTGGGAGAGCCCTGAGCCGGCAGCCAGAACCCTCCGCACAGCTCTGTGACCTCTCTGGGCTTCGGCCTCCCACCTCTGCAGCCAGGAGCACAGCTGGACTGTCTCCGAAGACCCTGCAGCCCTGAAAAAGGAGAGGCCGGACTCAGCCTCCAGTGATGTCATAACCGGCACCGTGTGGCCGGGAGGTGAGACAGCTGCAGTGTAGGTTTAGTCCTCTGAGTATAGGCTGTGTGCCCTTGGGTAAGTTGCTTAACCTCTCTGGAACTGGCACCATCACTCCAGACCGTGCAGGTTCACCGAGTCTGTCCGAACGCTGTGGCGGTGACTCGTTCCACGGGGCTTGTTGGAGGACATCCCCACGCCCTCTGGCACTGGATAAGCAAGGTTCCTATCCATCTCTGCCCTCACCATGAGCTTGCTTGCAAACCAGGGAGCCTTTCTCCAGGAGCTTGTCGGGAGCTCAAGGATCCTCTGTGCACAGATGTCAGTGTGGAGAGAGCGATCGTACGGGACACCGTGGGGGAAGCCCGAGCTGGGAGCCAGGCCACTATCTCGCTTATTCCCCCTCATTGACATTAATCTTTTGTATCGAAAGGAGGAAATGAAATCTCAGAGAGTTTATCAGTGACTTGCCAGGTCAGGAAGTGGCACGGTGGCTGTGAACCTGAGTGCCTGACGCCGACGCCCACGCACGCAGCACGGGCCGGCTCCCGAAATGCCCTGTGCACTCGGGGCACCTGTGGCCCATCTTGGTCCTGACTTCTGAGCCACGTGTCTCCTCTTTCTCTCGGAGTGCCCATCAAATAGGAGTTCCCTCCCCAGACCGCCAGGGGGCCCAACACCTGAAATAGACTACCCGTTCCCTCAGCACACACTTGTTGCTAATAAACCCCACCAGGCGCCCCCCACCCCCCCCCCCCCCGCCACGCACTGCAGCACCACCATCACTCTGCAGAGGAACACGTGAAGTCCTTCTTCTGAAACCAGGTCTCAGGGAAACAGCCGGGAAATTCCCACCAAATCCAAATCACTTTCTTTCGGGGTGTCAGGGAGCCACGGGCTGGTTTTTGAGGGAAGGGAAGATGTCAGCCTGACCTAGGGAGGTACTTGCGAAGATTCAGAGCCAAGCCCCTGCAGGGAGCTGTCACGGGTGGCGAGTGTCCTGTCCGTAGCCCTGGGCAAGCCAAGACTGAGGTTCCCTGTGGGGAGGCAGGGGGCAGAGCTGCTCCAGGCGTGTGTGGTCCACACAGTGGGGCATCTGTGAAGTGTTCCCAGGACTCGGGCACACTTTCAACGTACGTGCAGCATATGAGAGCGTCCAGTTTCCAGAATTGCTCCTCCACGTGTGAAGGTGGTTTTACGTGTTGAAGGGAAAACTGGGTGTCACATATCGTGTCCTTTGACGTGTTTTCTTCGCGATCCGTTTTCCTGACCAGGGTGAAAACTGTGGCAGAAAATACAAAGAGGTCTTTCCAGGGTGTTTTAGACGCAAGCCCCGTGCAGAAGTCACACGAGAGGGGTGTGGGATTCCATCCCCTCTGGGTACTTTTCTAGGCTCTCATCACCGAGCGCTGAGTTTGGCAGGGGCCCCCAGAGAAGGAAAATGAGAAATGGGCAACTTTCTCTGCAATCCGTCCTCCTAAGGGGAATAGAGGGAGTGTGTCCTCTGTGTGTCCAATGCCCTATGTCATCTGGCGAGGGTATCCTTTGGAGCTGAGAAACGGAAGCTCAAATTAACCTAAGCGGCTAAGACGCTCGGTGTGTGTGTTTTGGGGGTGTGGGGTGTGTGTGGGGGGGTACTCTTTGGTCCAGAGCCGAGGTCTCTGCACGTCCAGTCCAGTTCCCCACGCCAGCCCTGATGGGCACGGAGTCTCTTTGTCCAAGACACACCAAGGAAGACAGAGCCAGAATAAAGTCAACAGCTTTTATTACAAGTCACAGATTTCATAGAAAAAGGAATGTAGCGTCAGGTCCGGTCGTATGAAAAACGGTAAAATGCAGGTTTGTCCTGGTTGCTCTGTGGACACCCGGGGCAGGCTCTCCGCGACATCAGGCACAGCAGCTGCACTTGTCCGAGGCCCCTTTGCAGACGCAGCCCTGGGCACACTTGGCGCAGCCCTGGGCACACTTGGCGCAGCCCACGGGGCAGCAGGAGCAGCAGCCTGGGGAGGCAAGGGCAGCGTGCGGTCGGACCACGCGTTGTCCGGAACCACCCTTCCCAGCAGCAGGCCTGGCCCCAGCCGCCCTCGGGCCCAGACCCTGAGTTTACGATGGTGTCCTCTGTCCTGAGGTAATTGCTCTCAGACACTAGGTTCAGGTTGCCCGGCCCATCTGTGCCCAGGACAGGGCACAGCGCCTTGGAGAGACAGTGAGCAGGGCCTCTGGGGACAGGAGAAAGCCAGCCCCCAGCACCACCAGTGATGTGAGCCAAGTCCTCAGGATCAAAGTGGAGGCAAAGCCCGCACAGAGCAGCTCCCGCTCGGGATAGGGAAGCTCTGGGCTGCTTCGACAGGGAGGGGCTGCACCAGGTCCGAGAAGCCACGCACGGCCACTGGTTCCTGTCCCTAAAGTGCTTCAGTCCCTGAGAGGATTCGGAAGCGGGACTCAGGAGGCAGGAGGACTAGTTCTAGTGACAGGTCTGAGGTTGTTTGTCGGTGGCCCGTCTGGGCCTCAGTCTCCCTGTTCTCTAGTGCGCGCCTGGGTCTCGGTCATGCCGAAGGTGATTCCAGCTCTGACTGTGAATCCCTTCCTGGTGAGGGGGGTGCCGGGAAGTCTGGTCACTGTCCTGCTCCTGCCTGCCTGCTGAGCTCTGGGCCCCCTCCTCGCACTCAGCCCAGACCCCGCATTCCCAGAGAAGGCCCCGCACACTCACTCTTCTTGCAGGAGGCGCATCTGCAGGCTTTGCAGGTGCAGGTGCAGGATCCAGCGCAGCCGCAGGAGCCGCCTGCCGGGAAGGGAAAGGAGGCCAGCAGTGAGCAGGGACGGGGATGCAGGAGCCACAGCAGACGGTCAGCAATGCCTCCCTGAGCCCTCCTCCTCTGTCAGGACCCAGCCCTGGGAGCTCGTGTCCACTCGGGCGGAGAGAGAAGCCCCAGCTCCTCTCTTCTGGTCCAAGGAGAGTAAGTCCCCTCCTGATGGGACTCCACAGGGAAGGTCCCGGGCTCCAGACGCAGCCCAGGCCGACTGGGGCCGGGGGCCGGGGGCCGGGGGCCGGGGCCCATGGCCTGAACCCTAAAGAGGCAGCGTCCCCTCCTCCCATCAAATCGTGGCAGGTCCGAGACCGCCTCCAAACGCTGGGTCCCGGTCTAGCAATCCCCTGACCTGCCGGGTGACCTCAAGAAGGACAGCCTGGAGCCTCCGTGCCCTCAGTGTCAACGGAGAGGCAAAGGGAGACTGACGTGCCCTCAGGAGCCTGGCTACCAAGAAAGCCCTGGACCCGTGACAGGAGTCCTCCTGAGCTCAAACTCAAAGCCCTCCCTTCTCGTCCTGTGCCTGGGAAGGGGGCATCCTAAGGCTCAAAGGCAGGGCTCCCTTACCAGTGGGGCAGGAGCACTTGGGGTCCATCTGGAGGAGGAGTGAGGCCCGAGGTCCAAAGCAAGGGGCGAAGCCGCTTCACGGGTCCGGTGGGGGCCGTGTGGGAGCGAGGAGCCCGGGGGCTCAGTTATAGGCCGAGGAGGCGGCCCGGGCGCAGAGGCCCCGCCCCCGCCTTGCACCCGCCCCGCGGCTCCGCGCCCGCGCCGCCCGCGCCGCCCGTGCCGCCCGCAGCGCCCTGGGCCGGGCTGTGAGCAACAGGCGGGGCCGAGCGCACGATTCCACGTCGGTGCCGGCTGGAGCGGAGGAACCGGGTGCCGTGCGGTAAGCGGTGTCCCAGCCCCCTGGCCGCCCCTTCCCAATGTGCCCGACGGGAGCAGCCACCGTGTTGGCGGCTTGTGCAGGAATCCGGCTCCCGCGTCCTCCGGTCTTCCCCGCCCCAGGCCCCAGGCCCCAGGCCCCGCGCCGCCGGCCTCCGGCCTCCGGGTCGCCGTTTCCTGCAGCCTGAGAACAGCCCCCGCCTCCCGCTCGTGTCCCTGGCTTGGCTGGAGCCGGGGAGCGGTGTCAGAGAGCGCAGGCGGATGTGACCCTCACCACCGTTTCGCCGACCCCATGTGTCCCCGGGCGTTGCCAGCCCCGGTCCCCACCACGGTCCTTCGGAAGCGTTTTTCCGGTACCGCCTCCTGTAACCGCAGCGCGGTGAACATTGCCTTCAGCCGCGAGGCGTCACTTGTGTTTTCCTTTCCTGGAGGGATCCTGGCTCATTTGTCCGGGGGCTTCTTTGCCTGAACTTTCCAGGGGCGCTCCTCACTGTAGCCGGTCCACCCCCACGCCAGGGTGGAGGTTCCCTCATCATGGGATGCTTCCCCAGGGGCGGCATCATTGTAGGTGATAGGCAGACCTGGCGGTAAATAACAAAGCGAGACAAGTGGATAGAGTTCCCTTTGAGTAGTCCTGACAGTTACTCACCATGGAGTCCATGCCAAGCCTTGTTAGTCACTTTTGCTCTTTGAGTTGTCACACCAACCGGGAAGGGAGACAGCAGTCAGGAGCCCGCTTCCCAAAGTCCAAAGTCCCTACAGTACAGGGAGGCTACTGAGGCAGGCACACAGGGCTGGGGAGTGGTGCCCTGCTTCTGTGTTTTTGTCGCTTCGCAGCTGAAAGAGGGAGTCAGTGAGCAAGCTCCCCTTTGGCCCAGAGCTGTGTCCTCGGCCCGTCTCTACCATGTCCAGCTCAATCCTGGGGGCGACCGAGGTGACACAGTAGGAATGTATTTATGATTTTGTGGCTACCTTCTGACTCTCTCCTTCAGTAGCGTTCGAGAGGTTTCTTTTGGTATAACGTATTTCAGAAAATCACTGAAAAGAAAATGGTAAGGAAATCCTGATGCAGGTGACAGCAGAAGTGGCAGGACCCTTCTGTGTCTGTGAGGAGGACACCGACTGTGCTCCTCACGGCTTTCTATCTGTAGTGTCGACGGCTCTCTTTGCGTGAAGGCAGGATAACCCTCTCGGGGGTACTGGTCCCACGCTCACAGGGTCGATGGGGACGGCCCAGAGCACAGAGCGAAACACACCGTCCTTGCTTGCGTGTCTGGAAGGAGAACAGTGTCTCCTAGGCTGATGATAACAAATAAATCAATAGATAAATAAATGAATGGGTGATGTGATCGATTGCTCACTGAGTGCCCAGTATATTCTGACCTTCTTGGCATGTATTCAGTTCTTTAATCCCGAGAGCCAGACACTATTATTTTCCCTTTAGAGCAGAGCAGACGGAGCCACAGAGAGGTTATGTCCCATGGCTGTACGTGGCACAGATGGGACTGGCCCTCCTGCAGGCTGACTGCAGCCCCGCGCCCAACCGGACACCATGTCATCCCACGAAGGGTGAGAACACTGAACACCTGGCACAGAGGCAGCAGTGGGAGAGCCCTGAGCCGGCAGCCAGAACCCTCCGCACAGCTCTGTGACCTCTCTGGGCTTCGGCCTCCCACCTCTGCAGCCAGGAGCACAGCTGGACTGTCTCCGAAGACCCTGCAGCCCTGAAAAAGGAGAGGCCGGACTCAGCCTCCAGTGATGTCATAACCGGCACCGTGTGGCCGGGAGGTGAGACAGCTGCAGTGTAGGTTTAGTCCTCTGAGTATAGGCTGTGTGCCCTTGGGTAAGTTGCTTAACCTCTCTGGAACTGGCACCATCACTCCAGACCGTGCAGGTTCACCGAGTCTGTCCAAACGCTGTGGCGGTGACTCGTTCCACGGGGCTTGTTGGAGGACATCCCCACGCCCTCTGGCACTGGATAAGCAAGGTTCCTATCCATCTCTGCCCTCACCACGAGCTTGCTTGCAAACCAGGGAGCCTTTCTCCAGGAGCTTGTCGGGAGCTCAAGGATTCTCTGTGCACAGATGTCAGTGTGGAGAGAGCGATCGTACGGGACACCGTGGGGGAAGCCCGAGCTGGGAGCCAGGCCACTATCTCGCTTATTCCCCCTCATTGACATTAATCTTTTGTATCGAAAGGAGGAAATGAAATCTCAGAGAGTTTATCAGTGACTTGCCAGGTCAGGAAGTGGCACGGTGGCTGTGAACCTGAGTGCCTGACGCCGACGCCCACGCACGCAGCACGGGCCGGCTCCCGAAATGCCCTGTGCACTCGGGGCACCTGTGGCCCATCTTGGTCCTGACTTCTGAGCCACGTGTCTCCTCTTTCTCTCGGAGTGCCCATCAAATAGGAGTTCCCTCCCCAGACCGCCAGGGGGCCCAACACCTGAAATAGACTACCCGTTCCCTCAGCACACACTTGTTGCTAATAAACCCCACCAGGCGCCCCCCCCCCCCCCCCCCCCGCCACGCACTGCAGCACCACCATCACTCTGCAGAGGAACACGTGAAGTCCTTCTTCTGAAACCAGGTCTCAGGGAAACAGCCGGGAAATTCCCACCAAATCCAAATCACTTTCTTTCGGGGTGTCAGGGAGCCACGGGCTGGTTTTTGAGGGAAGGGAAGATGTCAGCCTGACCTAGGGAGGTACTTGCGAAGATTCAGAGCCAAGCCCCTGCAGGGAGCTGTCACGGGTGGCGAGTGTCCTGTCCGTAGCCCTGGGCAAGCCAAGACTGAGGTTCCCTGTGGGGAGGCAGGGGGCAGAGCTGCTCCAGGCGTGTGTGGTCCACACAGTGGGGCATCTGTGAAGTGTTCCCAGGACTCGGGCACACTTTCAACGTACGTGCAGCATATGAGAGCGTCCAGTTTCCAGAATTGCTCCTCCACGTGTGAAGGTGGTTTTACGTGTTGAAGGGAAAACTGGGTGTCACATATCGTGTCCTTTGACGTGTTTTCTTCGCGATCCGTTTTCCTGACCAGGGTGAAAACTGTGGCAGAAAATACAAAGAGGTCTTTCCAGGGTGTTTTAGACGCAAGCCCCGTGCAGAAGTCACACGAGAGGGGTGTGGGATTCCATCCCCTCTGGGTACTTTTCTAGGCTCTCATCACCGAGCGCTGAGTTTGGCAGGGGCCCCCAGAGAAGGAAAATGAGAAATGGGCAACTTTCTCTGCAATCCGTCCTCCTAAGGGGAATAGAGGGAGTGTGTCCTCTGTGTGTCCAATGCCCTATGTCATCTGGCGAGGGTATCCTTTGGAGCTGAGAAACGGAAGCTCAAATTAACCTAAGCGCCTAAGACGCTCAGTGTGTGTGTTTTGGGGGTGTGGGGTGTGTGTGGGGGGGTACTCTTTGGTCCAGAGCCGAGGTCTCTGCACGTCCAGTCCAGTTCCCCACGCCAGCCCTGATGGGCACGGAGTCTCTTTGTCCAAGACACACCAAGGAAGACAGAGCCAGAATAAAGTCAACAGCTTTTATTACAAGTCACAGATTTCATAGAAAAAGGAATGTAGCGTCAGGTCCGGTCGTATGAAAAACGGTAAAATGCAGGTTTGTCCTGGTTGCTCTGTGGACACCCGGGGCAGGCTCTCCGCGACATCAGGCACAGCAGCTGCACTTGTCCGAGGCCCCTTTGCAGACGCAGCCCTGGGCACACTTGGCGCAGCCCTGGGCACACTTGGCGCAGCCCACGGGGCAGCAGGAGCAGCAGCCTGGGGAGGCAAGGGCAGCGTGCGGTCGGACCACGCGTTGTCCGGAACCACCCTTCCCAGCAGCAGGCCTGGCCCCAGCCGCCCTCGGGCCCAGACCCTGAGTTTACGATGGTGTCCTCTGTCCTGAGGTAATTGCTCTCAGACACTAGGTTCAGGTTGCCCGGCCCATCTGTGCCCAGGACAGGGCACAGCGCCTTGGAGAGACAGTGAGCAGGGCCTCTGGGGACAGGAGAAAGCCAGCCCCCAGCACCACCAGTGATGTGAGCCAAGTCCTCAGGATCAAAGTGGAGGCAAAGCCCGCACAGAGCAGCTCCCGCTCGGGATAGGGAAGCTCTGGGCTGCTTCGACAGGGAGGGGCTGCACCAGGTCCGAGAAGCCACGCACGGCCACTGGTTCCTGTCCCTAAAGTGCTTCAGTCCCTGAGAGGATTCGGAAGCGGGACTCAGGAGGCAGGAGGACTAGTTCTAGTGACAGGTCTGAGGTTGTTTGTCGGTGGCCCGTCTGGGCCTCAGTCTCCCTGTTCTCTAGTGCGCGCCTGGGTCTCGGTCATGCCGAAGGTGATTCCAGCTCTGACTGTGAATCCCTTCCTGGTGAGGGGGGTGCCGGGAAGTCTGGTCACTGTCCTGCTCCTGCCTGCCTGCTGAGCTCTGGGCCCCCTCCTCGCACTCAGCCCAGACCCCGCATTCCCAGAGAAGGCCCCGCACACTCACTCTTCTTGCAGGAGGCGCATCTGCAGGCTTTGCAGGTGCAGGTGCAGGATCCGGTGCAGGTGCAGGATCCAGCGCAGCCGCAGGAGCCGCCTGCCGGGAAGGGAAAGGAGGCCAGCAGTGAGCAGGGACGGGGATGCAGGAGCCACAGCAGACGGTCAGCAATGCCTCCCTGAGCCCTCCTCCTCTGTCAGGACCCAGCCCTGGGAGCTCGTGTCCACTCGGGCGGATAGAGAAGCCCCAGCTCCTCTCTTCTGGTCCAAGGAGAGTAAGTCCCCTCCTGATGGGACTCCACAGGGAAGGTCCCGGGCTCCAGACGCAGCCCAGGCCGACTGGGGCCGGGGGCCGGGGGCCGGGGCCCATGGCCTGAACCCTAAAGAGGCAGCGTCCCCTCCTCCCATCAAATCGTGGCAGGTCCGAGACCGCCTCCAAACGCTGGGTCCCGGTCTAGCAATCCCCTGACCTGCCGGGTGACCTCAAGAAGGACAGCCTGGAGCCTCCGTGCCCTCAGTGTCAACGGAGAGGCAAAGGGAGACTGACGTGCCCTCAGGAGCCTGGCTACCAAGAAAGCCCTGGACCCGTGACAGGAGTCCTCCTGAGCTCAAACTCAAAGCCCTCCCTTCTCGTCCTGTGCCTGGGAAGGGGGCATCCTAAGGCTCAAAGGCAGGGCTCCCTTACCAGTGGGGCAGGAGCACTTGGGGTCCATCTGGAGGAGGAGTGAGGCCCGAGGTCCAAAGCAAGGGGCGAAGCCGCTTCACGGGTCCGGTGGGGGCCGTGTGGGAGCGAGGAGCCCGGGGGCTCAGTTATAGGCCGAGGAGGCGGCCCGGGCGCAGAGGCCCCGCCCCCGCCTTGCACCCGCCCCGCGGCTCCGCGCCCGCGCCGCCCGCGCCGCCCGTGCCGCCCGCAGCGCCCTGGGCCGGGCTGTGAGCAACAGGCGGGGCCGAGCGCACGATTCCACGTCGGTGCCGGCTGGAGCGGAGGAACCGGGTGCCGTGCGGTAAGCGGTGTCCCAGCCCCCTGGCCGCCCCTTCCCAATGTGCCCGACGGGAGCAGCCACCGTGTTGGCGGCTTGTGCAGGAATCCGGCTCCCGCGTCCTCCGGTCTTCCCCGCCCCAGGCCCCAGGCCCCAGGCCCCGCGCCGCCGGCCTCCGGCCTCCGGGTCGCCGTTTCCTGCAGCCTGAGAACAGCCCCCGCCTCCCGCTCGTGTCCCTGGCTTGGCTGGAGCCGGGGAGCGGTGTCAGAGAGCGCAGGCGGATGTGACCCTCACCACCGTTTCGCCGACCCCATGTGTCCCCGGGCGTTGCCAGCCCCGGTCCCCACCACGGTCCTTCGGAAGCGTTTTTCCGGTACCGCCTCCTGTAACCGCAGCGCGGTGAACATTGCCTTCAGCCGCGAGGCGTCACTTGTGTTTTCCTTTCCTGGAGGGATCCTGGCTCATTTGTCCGGGGGCTTCTTTGCCTGAACTTTCCAGGGGCGCTCCTCACTGTAGCCGGTCCACCCCCACGCCAGGGTGGAGGTTCCCTCATCATGGGATGCTTCCCCAGGGGCGGCATCATTGTAGGTGATAGGCAGACCTGGCGGTAAATAACAAAGCGAGACAAGTGGATAGAGTTCCCTTGGAGTAGTCCTGACAGTTACTCACCATGGAGTCCATGCCAAGCCTTGTTAGTCACTTTTGCTCTTTGAGTTGTCACACCAACCGGGAAGGGAGACAGCAGTCAGGAGCCCGCTTCCCAAAGTCCAAAGTCCCTACAGTACAGGGAGGCTACTGAGGCAGGCACACAGGGCTGGGGAGTGGTGCCCTGCTTCTGTGTTTTTGTCGCTTCGCAGCTGAAAGAGGGAGTCAGTGAGCAAGCTCCCCTTTGGCCCAGAGCTGTGTCCTCGGCCCGTCTCTACCATGTCCAGCTCAATCCTGGGGGCGACCGAGGTGACACAGTAGGAATGTATTTATGATTTTGTGGCTACCTTCTGACTCTCTCCTTCAGTAGCGTTCGAGAGGTTTCTTTTGGTATAACGTATTTCAGAAAATCACTGAAAAGAAAATGGTAAGGAAATCCTGATGCAGGTGACAGCAGAAGTGGCAGGACCCTTCTGTGTCTGTGAGGAGGACACCGACTGTGCTCCTCACGGCTTTCTATCTGTAGTGTCGACGGCTCTCTTTGCGTGAAGGCAGGATAACCCTCTCGGGGGTACTGGTCCCACGCTCACAGGGTCGATGGGGACGGCCCAGAGCACAGAGCGAAACACACCGTCCTTGCTTGCGTGTCTGGAAGGAGAACAGTGTCTCCTAGGCTGATGATAACAAATAAATCAATAGATAAATAAATGAATGGGTGATGTGATCGATTGCTCACTGAGTGCCCAGTATATTCTGACCTTCTTGGCATGTATTCAGTTCTTTAATCCCGAGAGCCAGACACTATTATTTTCCCTTTAGAGCAGAGCAGACGGAGCCACAGAGAGGTTATGTCCCATGGCTGTACGTGGCACAGATGGGACTGGCCCTCCTGCAGGCTGACTGCAGCCCCGCGCCCAACCGGACACCATGTCATCCCACGAAGGGTGAGAACACTGAACACCTGGCACAGAGGCAGCAGTGGGAGAGCCCTGAGCCGGCAGCCAGAACCCTCCGCACAGCTCTGTGACCTCTCTGGGCTTCGGCCTCCCACCTCTGCAGCCAGGAGCACAGCTGGACTGTCTCCGAAGACCCTGCAGCCCTGAAAAAGGAGAGGCCGGACTCAGCCTCCAGTGATGTCATAACCGGCACCGTGTGGCCGGGAGGTGAGACAGCTGCAGTGTAGGTTTAGTCCTCTGAGTATAGGCTGTGTGCCCTTGGGTAAGTTGCTTAACCTCTCTGGAACTGGCACCATCACTCCAGACCGTGCAGGTTCACCGAGTCTGTCCAAACGCTGTGGCGGTGACTCGTTCCACGGGGCTTGTTGGAGGACATCCCCACGCCCTCTGGCACTGGATAAGCAAGGTTCCTATCCATCTCTGCCCTCACCACGAGCTTGCTTGCAAACCAGGGAGCCTTTCTCCAGGAGCTTGTCGGGAGCTCAAGGATTCTCTGTGCACAGATGTCAGTGTGGAGAGAGCGATCGTACGGGACACCGTGGGGGAAGCCCGAGCTGGGAGCCAGGCCACTATCTCGCTTATTCCCCCTCATTGACATTAATCTTTTGTATCGAAAGGAGGAAATGAAATCTCAGAGAGTTTATCAGTGACTTGCCAGGTCAGGAAGTGGCACGGTGGCTGTGAACCTGAGTGCCTGACGCCGACGCCCACGCACGCAGCACGGGCCGGCTCCCGAAATGCCCTGTGCACTCGGGGCACCTGTGGCCCATCTTGGTCCTGACTTCTGAGCCACGTGTCTCCTCTTTCTCTCGGAGTGCCCATCAAATAGGAGTTCCCTCCCCAGACCGCCAGGGGGCCCAACACCTGAAATAGACTACCCGTTCCCTCAGCACACACTTGTTGCTAATAAACCCCACCAGGCGCCCCCCCCGCCACGCACTGCAGCACCACCATCACTCTGCAGAGGAACACGTGAAGTCCTTCTTCTGAAACCAGGTCTCAGGGAAACAGCCGGGAAATTCCCACCAAATCCAAATCACTTTCTTTCGGGGTGTCAGGGAGCCACGGGCTGGTTTTTGAGGGAAGGGAAGATGTCAGCCTGACCTAGGGAGGTACTTGCGAAGATTCAGAGCCAAGCCCCTGCAGGGAGCTGTCACGGGTGGCGAGTGTCCTGTCCGTAGCCCTGGGCAAGCCAAGACTGAGGTTCCCTGTGGGGAGGCAGGGGGCAGAGCTGCTCCAGGCGTGTGTGGTCCACACAGTGGGGCATCTGTGAAGTGTTCCCAGGACTCGGGCACACTTTCAACGTACGTGCAGCATATGAGAGCGTCCAGTTTCCAGAATTGCTCCTCCACGT
Organism: Pseudorca crassidens; assembly: GCF_039906515.1. NCBI lineage: Eukaryota > Metazoa > Chordata > Mammalia > Artiodactyla > Delphinidae > Pseudorca > Pseudorca crassidens. Next base: position 14,192 of record NW_027136173.1, on the reverse strand, counting down.
GTGAAGGTGGTTTTACGTGTTGAAGGGAAAACTGGGTGTCACATATCGTGTCCTTTGACGTGTTTTCTTCGCGATCCGTTTTCCTGACCAGGGTGAAAACTGTGGCAGAAAATACAAAGAGGTCTTTCCAGGGTGTTTTAGACGCAAGCCCCGTGCAGAAGTCACACGAGAGGGGTGTGGGATTCCATCCCCTCTGGGTACTTTTCTAGGCTCTCATCACCGAGCGCTGAGTTTGGCAGGGGCCCCCAGAGAAGGAAAATGAGAAATGGGCAACTTTCTCTGCAATCCGTCCTCCTAAGGGGAATAGAGGGAGTGTGTCCTCTGTGTGTCCAATGCCCTATGTCATCTGGCGAGGGTATCCTTTGGAGCTGAGAAACGGAAGCTCAAATTAACCTAAGCGGCTAAGACGCTCAGTGTGTGTGTTTTGGGGGTGTGGGGTGTGTGTGGGGGGGTACTCTTTGGTCCAGAGCCGAGGTCTCTGCACGTCCAGTCCAGTTCCCCACGCCAGCCCTGATGGGCACGGAGTCTCTTTGTCCAAGACACACCAAGGAAGACAGAGCCAGAATAAAGTCAACAGCTTTTATTACAAGTCACAGATTTCATAGAAAAAGGAATGTAGCGTCAGGTCCGGTCGTATGAAAAACGGTAAAATGCAGGTTTGTCCTGGTTGCTCTGTGGACACCCGGGGCAGGCTCTCCGCGACATCAGGCACAGCAGCTGCACTTGTCCGAGGCCCCTTTGCAGACGCAGCCCTGGGCACACTTGGCGCAGCCCTGGGCACACTTGGCGCAGCCCACGGGGCAGCAGGAGCAGCAGCCTGGGGAGGCAAGGGCAGCGTGCGGTCGGACCACGCGTTGTCCGGAACCACCCTTCCCAGCAGCAGGCCTGGCCCCAGCCGCCCTCGGGCCCAGACCCTGAGTTTACGATGGTGTCCTCTGTCCTGAGGTAATTGCTCTCAGACACTAGGTTCAGGTTGCCCGGCCCATCTGTGCCCAGGACAGGGCACAGCGCCTTGGAGAGACAGTGAGCAGGGCCTCTGGGGACAGGAGAAAGCCAGCCCCCAGCACCACCAGTGATGTGAGCCAAGTCCTCAGGATCAAAGTGGAGGCAAAGCCCGCACAGAGCAGCTCCCGCTCGGGATAGGGAAGCTCTGGGCTGCTTCGACAGGGAGGGGCTGCACCAGGTCCGAGAAGCCACGCACGGCCACTGGTTCCTGTCCCTAAAGTGCTTCAGTCCCTGAGAGGATTCGGAAGCGGGACTCAGGAGGCAGGAGGACTAGTTCTAGTGACAGGTCTGAGGTGGTTTGTCGGTGGCCCGTCTGGGCCTCAGTCTCCCTGTTCTCTAGTGCGCGCCTGGGTCTCGGTCATGCCGAAGGTGATTCCAGCTCTGACTGTGAATCCCTTCCTGGTGAGGGGGGTGCCAGGAAGTCTGGTCACTGTCCTGCTCCTGCCTGCCTGCTGAGCTCTGGGCCCCCTCCTCGCACTCAGCCCAGACCCCGCATTCCCAGAGAAGGCCCCGCACACTCACTCTTCTTGCAGGAGGCGCATCTGCAGGCTTTGCAGGTGCAGGTGCAGGATCCAGCGCAGCCGCAGGAGCCGCCTGCCGGGAAGGGAAAGGAGGCCAGCAGTGAGCAGGGACGGGGATGCAGGAGCCACAGCAGACGGTCAGCAATGCCTCCCTGAGCCCTCCTCCTCTGTCAGGACCCAGCCCTGGGAGCTCGTGTCCACTCGGGCGGATAGAGAAGCCCCAGCTCCTCTCTTCTGGTCCAAGGAGAGTAAGTCCCCTCCTGATGGGACTCCACAGGGAAGGTCCCGGGCTCCAGACGCAGCCCAGGCCGACTGGGGCCGGGGGCCGGGGGCCGGGGCCCATGGCCTGAACCCTAAAGAGGCAGCGTCCCCTCCTCCCATCAAATCGTGGCAGGTCCGAGACCGCCTCCAAACGCTGGGTCCCGGTCTAGCAATCCCCTGACCTGCCGGGTGACCTCAAGAAGGACAGCCTGGAGCCTCCGTGCCCTCAGTGTCAACGGAGAGGCAAAGGGAGACTGACGTGCCCTCAGGAGCCTGGCTACCAAGAAAGCCCTGGACCCGTGACAGGAGTCCTCCTGAGCTCAAACTCAAAGCCCTCCCTTCTCGTCCTGTGCCTGGGAAGGGGGCATCCTAAGGCTCAAAGGCAGGGCTCCCTTACCAGTGGGGCAGGAGCACTTGGGGTCCATCTGGAGGAGGAGTGAGGCCCGAGGTCCAAAGCAAGGGGCGAAGCCGCTTCACGGGTCCGGTGGGGGCCGTGTGGGAGCGAGGAGCCCGGGGGCTCAGTTATAGGCCGAGGAGGCGGCCCGGGCGCAGAGGCCCCGCCCCCGCCTTGCACCCGCCCCGCGGCTCCGCGCCAGCGCCGCCCGCGCCGCCCGTGCCGCCCGCAGCGCCCTGGGCCGGGCTGTGAGCAACAGGCGGGGCCGAGCGCACGATTCCACGTCGGTGCCGGCTGGAGCGGAGGAACCGGGTGCCGTGCGGTAAGCGGTGTCCCAGCCCCCTGGCCGCCCCTTCCCAATGTGCCCGACGGGAGCAGCCACCGTGTTGGCGGCTTGTGCAGGAATCCGGCTCCCGCGTCCTCCGGTCTTCCCCGCCCCAGGCCCCAGGCCCCAGGCCCCGCGCCGCCGGCCTCCGGCCTCCGGGTCGCCGTTTCCTGCAGCCTGAGAACAGCCCCCGCCTCCCGCTCGTGTCCCTGGCTTGGCTGGAGCCGGGGAGCGGTGTCAGAGAGCGCAGGCGGATGTGACCCTCACCACCGTTTCGCCGACCCCATGTGTCCCCGGGCGTTGCCAGCCCCGGTCCCCACCACGGTCCTTCGGAAGCGTTTTTCCGGTACCGCCTCCTGTAACCGCAGCGCGGTGAACATTGCCTTCAGCCGCGAGGCGTCACTTGTGTTTTCCTTTCCTGGAGGGATCCTGGCTCATTTGTCCGGGGGCTTCTTTGCCTGAACTTTCCAGGGGCGCTCCTCACTGTAGCCGGTCCACCCCCACGCCAGGGTGGAGGTTCCCTCATCATGGGATGCTTCCCCAGGGGCGGCATCATTGTAGGTGATAGGCAGACCTGGCGGTAAATAACAAAGCGAGACAAGTGGATAGAGTTCCCTTTGAGTAGTCCTGACAGTTACTCACCATGGAGTCCATGCCAAGCCTTGTTAGTCACTTTTGCTCTTTGAGTTGTCACACCAACCGGGAAGGGAGACAGCAGTCAGGAGCCCGCTTCCCAAAGTCCAAAGTCCCTACAGTACAGGGAGGCTACTGAGGCAGGCACACAGGGCTGGGGAGTGGTGCCCTGCTTCTGTGTTTTTGTCGCTTCGCAGCTGAAAGAGGGAGTCAGTGAGCAAGCTCCCCTTTGGCCCAGAGCTGTGTCCTCGGCCCGTCTCTACCATGTCCAGCTCAATCCTGGGGGCGACCGAGGTGACACAGTAGGAATGTATTTATGATTTTGTGGCTACCTTCTGACTCTCTCCTTCAGTAGCGTTCGAGAGGTTTCTTTTGGTATAACGTATTTCAGAAAATCACTGAAAAGAAAATGGTAAGGAAATCCTGATGCAGGTGACAGCAGAAGTGGCAGGACCCTTCTGTGTCTGTGAGGAGGACACCGACTGTGCTCCTCACGGCTTTCTATCTGTAGTGTCGACGGCTCTCTTTGCGTGAAGGCAGGATAACCCTCTCGGGGGTACTGGTCCCACGCTCACAGGGTCGATGGGGACGGCCCAGAGCACAGAGCGAAACACACCGTCCTTGCTTGCGTGTCTGGAAGGAGAACAGTGTCTCCTAGGCTGATGATAACAAATAAATCAATAGATAAATAAATGAATGGGTGATGTGATCGATTGCTCACTGAGTGCCCAGTATATTCTGACCTTCTTGGCATGTATTCAGTTCTTTAATCCCGAGAGCCAGACACTATTATTTTCCCTTTAGAGCAGAGCAGACGGAGCCACAGAGAGGTTATGTCCCATGGCTGTACGTGGCACAGATGGGACTGGCCCTCCTGCAGGCTGACTGCAGCCCCGCGCCCAACCGGACACCATGTCATCCCACGAAGGGTGAGAACACTGAACACCTGGCACAGAGGCAGCAGTGGGAGAGCCCTGAGCCGGCAGCCAGAACCCTCCGCACAGCTCTGTGACCTCTCTGGGCTTCGGCCTCCCACCTCTGCAGCCAGGAGCACAGCTGGACTGTCTCCGAAGACCCTGCAGCCCTGAAAAAGGAGAGGCCGGACTCAGCCTCCAGTGATGTCATAACCGGCACCGTGTGGCCGGGAGGTGAGACAGCTGCAGTGTAGGTTTAGTCCTCTGAGTATAGGCTGTGTGCCCTTGGGTAAGTTGCTTAACCTCTCTGGAACTGGCACCATCACTCCAGACCGTGCAGGTTCACCGAGTCTGTCCAAACGCTGTGGCGGTGACTCGTTCCACGGGGCTTGTTGGAGGACATCCCCACGCCCTCTGGCACTGGATAAGCAAGGTTCCTATCCATCTCTGCCCTCACCACGAGCTTGCTTGCAAACCAGGGAGCCTTTCTCCAGGAGCTTGTCGGGAGCTCAAGGATTCTCTGTGCACAGATGTCAGTGTGGAGAGAGCGATCGTACGGGACACCGTGGGGGAAGCCCGAGCTGGGAGCCAGGCCACTATCTCGCTTATTCCCCCTCATTGACATTAATCTTTTGTATCGAAAGGAGGAAATGAAATCTCAGAGAGTTTATCAGTGACTTGCCAGGTCAGGAAGTGGCACGGTGGCTGTGAACCTGAGTGCCTGACGCCGACGCCCACGCACGCAGCACGGGCCGGCTCCCGAAATGCCCTGTGCACTCGGGGCACCTGTGGCCCATCTTGGTCCTGACTTCTGAGCCACGTGTCTCCTCTTTCTCTCGGAGTGCCCATCAAATAGGAGTTCCCTCCCCAGACCGCCAGGGGGCCCAACACCTGAAATAGACTACCCGTTCCCTCAGCACACACTTGTTGCTAATAAACCCCACCAGGCGCCCCCCCCGCCACGCACTGCAGCACCACCATCACTCTGCAGAGGAACACGTGAAGTCCTTCTTCTGAAACCAGGTCTCAGGGAAACAGCCGGGAAATTCCCACCAAATCCAAATCACTTTCTTTCGGGGTGTCAGGGAGCCACGGGCTGGTTTTTGAGGGAAGGGAAGATGTCAGCCTGACCTAGGGAGGTACTTGCGAAGATTCAGAGCCAAGCCCCTGCAGGGAGCTGTCACGGGTGGCGAGTGTCCTGTCCGTAGCCCTGGGCAAGCCAAGACTGAGGTTCCCTGTGGGGAGGCAGGGGGCAGAGCTGCTCCAGGCGTGTGTGGTCCACACAGTGGGGCATCTGTGAAGTGTTCCCAGGACTCGGGCACACTTTCAACGTACGTGCAGCATATGAGAGCGTCCAGTTTCCAGAATTGCTCCTCCACGTGTGAAGGTGGTTTTACGTGTTGAAGGGAAAACTGGGTGTCACATATCGTGTCCTTTGACGTGTTTTCTTCGCGATCCGTTTTCCTGACCAGGGTGAAAACTGTGGCAGAAAATACAAAGAGGTCTTTCCAGGGTGTTTTAGACGCAAGCCCCGTGCAGAAGTCACACGAGAGGGGTGTGGGATTCCATCCCCTCTGGGTACTTTTCTAGGCTCTCATCACCGAGCGCTGAGTTTGGCAGGGGCCCCCAGAGAAGGAAAATGAGAAATGGGCAACTTTCTCTGCAATCCGTCCTCCTAAGGGGAATAGAGGGAGTGTGTCCTCTGTGTGTCCAATGCCCTATGTCATCTGGCGAGGGTATCCTTTGGAGCTGAGAAACGGAAGCTCAAATTAACCTAAGCGGCTAAGACGCTCAGTGTGTGTGTTTTGGGGGTGTGGGGTGTGTGTGGGGGGGTACTCTTTGGTCCAGAGCCGAGGTCTCTGCACGTCCAGTCCAGTTCCCCACGCCAGCCCTGATGGGCACGGAGTCTCTTTGTCCAAGACACACCAAGGAAGACAGAGCCAGAATAAAGTCAACAGCTTTTATTACAAGTCACAGATTTCATAGAAAAAGGAATGTAGCGTCAGGTCCGGTCGTATGAAAAACGGTAAAATGCAGGTTTGTCCTGGTTGCTCTGTGGACACCCGGGGCAGGCTCTCCGCGACATCAGGCACAGCAGCTGCACTTGTCCGAGGCCCCTTTGCAGACGCAGCCCTGGGCACACTTGGCGCAGCCCTGGGCACACTTGGCGCAGCCCACGGGGCAGCAGGAGCAGCAGCCTGGGGAGGCAAGGGCAGCGTGCGGTCGGACCACGCGTTGTCCGGAACCACCCTTCCCAGCAGCAGGCCTGGCCCCAGCCGCCCTCGGGCCCAGACCCTGAGTTTACGATGGTGTCCTCTGTCCTGAGGTAATTGCTCTCAGACACTAGGTTCAGGTTGCCCGGCCCATCTGTGCCCAGGACAGGGCACAGCGCCTTGGAGAGACAGTGAGCAGGGCCTCTGGGGACAGGAGAAAGCCAGCCCCCAGCACCACCAGTGATGTGAGCCAAGTCCTCAGGATCAAAGTGGAGGCAAAGCCCGCACAGAGCAGCTCCCGCTCGGGATAGGGAAGCTCTGGGCTGCTTCGACAGGGAGGGGCTGCACCAGGTCCGAGAAGCCACGCACGGCCACTGGTTCCTGTCCCTAAAGTGCTTCAGTCCCTGAGAGGATTCGGAAGCGGGACTCAGGAGGCAGGAGGACTAGTTCTAGTGACAGGTCTGAGGTTGTTTGTCGGTGGCCCGTCTGGGCCTCAGTCTCCCTGTTCTCTAGTGCGCGCCTGGGTCTCGGTCATGCCGAAGGTGATTCCAGCTCTGACTGTGAATCCCTTCCTGGTGAGGGGGGTGCCGGGAAGTCTGGTCACTGTCCTGCTCCTGCCTGCCTGCTGAGCTCTGGGCCCCCTCCTCGCACTCAGCCCAGACCCCGCATTCCCAGAGAAGGCCCCGCACACTCACTCTTCTTGCAGGAGGCGCATCTGCAGGCTTTGCAGGTGCAGGTGCAGGATCCAGCGCAGCCGCAGGAGCCGCCTGCCGGGAAGGGAAAGGAGGCCAGCAGTGAGCAGGGACGGGGATGCAGGAGCCACAGCAGACGGTCAGCAATGCCTCCCTGAGCCCTCCTCCTCTGTCAGGACCCAGCCCTGGGAGCTCGTGTCCACTCGGGCAGATAGAGAAGCCCCAGCTCCTCTCTTCTGGTCCAAGGAGAGTAAGTCCCCTCCTGATGGGACTCCACAGGGAAGGTCCCGGGCTCCAGACGCAGCCCAGGCCGACTGGGGCCGGGGGCCGGGGGCCGGGGCCCATGGCCTGAACCCTAAAGAGGCAGCGTCCCCTCCTCCCATCAAATCGTGGCAGGTCCGAGACCGCCTCCAAACGCTGGGTCCCGGTCTAGCAATCCCCTGACCTGCCGGGTGACCTCAAGAAGGACAGCCTGGAGCCTCCGTGCCCTCAGTGTCAACGGAGAGGCAAAGGGAGACTGACGTGCCCTCAGGAGCCTGGCTACCAAGAAAGCCCTGGACCCGTGACAGGAGTCCTCCTGAGCTCAAACTCAAAGCCCTCCCTTCTCGTCCTGTGCCTGGGAAGGGGGCATCCTAAGGCTCAAAGGCAGGGCTCCCTTACCAGTGGGGCAGGAGCACTTGGGGTCCATCTGGAGGAGGAGTGAGGCCCGAGGTCCAAAGCAAGGGGCGAAGCCGCTTCACGGGTCCGGTGGGGGCCGTGTGGGAGCGAGGAGCCCGGGGGCTCAGTTATAGGCCGAGGAGGCGGCCCGGGCGCAGAGGCCCCGCCCCCGCCTTGCACCCGCCCCGCGGCTCCGCGCCCGCGCCGCCCGCGCCGCCCGTGCCGCCCGCAGCGCCCTGGGCCGGGCTGTGAGCAACAGGCGGGGCCGAGCGCACGATTCCACGTCGGTGCCGGCTGGAGCGGAGGAACCGGGTGCCGTGCGGTAAGCGGTGTCCCAGCCCCCTGGCCGCCCCTTCCCAATGTGCCCGACGGGAGCAGCCACCGTGTTGGCGGCTTGTGCAGGAATCCGGCTCCCGCGTCCTCCGGTCTTCCCCGCCCCAGGCCCCAGGCCCCAGGCCCCGCGCCGCCGGCCTCCGGCCTCCGGGTCGCCGTTTCCTGCAGCCTGAGAACAGCCCCCGCCTCCCGCTCGTGTCCCTGGCTTGGCTGGAGCCGGGGAGCGGTGTCAGAGAGCGCAGGCGGATGTGACCCTCACCACCGTTTCGCCGACCCCATGTGTCCCCGGGCGTTGCCAGCCCCGGTCCCCACCACGGTCCTTCGGAAGCGTTTTTCCGGTACCGCCTCCTGTAACCGCAGCGCGGTGAACATTGCCTTCAGCCGCGAGGCGTCACTTGTGTTTTCCTTTCCTGGAGGGATCCTGGCTCATTTGTCCGGGGGCTTCTTTGCCTGAACTTTCCAGGGGCGCTCCTCACTGTAGCCGGTCCACCCCCACGCCAGGGTGGAGGTTCCCTCATCATGGGATGCTTCCCCAGGGGCGGCATCATTGTAGGTGATAGGCAGACCTGGCGGTAAATAACAAAGCGAGACAAGTGGATAGAGTTCCCTTGGAGTAGTCCTGACAGTTACTCACCATGGAGTCCATGCCAAGCCTTGTTAGTCACTTTTGCTCTTTGAGTTGTCACACCAACCGGGAAGGGAGACAGCAGTCAGGAGCCCGCTTCCCAAAGTCCAAAGTCCCTACAGTACAGGGAGGCTACTGAGGCAGGCACACAGGGCTGGGGAGTGGTGCCCTGCTTCTGTGTTTTTGTCGCTTCGCAGCTGAAAGAGGGAGTCAGTGAGCAAGCTCCCCTTTGGCCCAGAGCTGTGTCCTCGGCCCGTCTCTACCATGTCCAGCTCAATCCTGGGGGCGACCAAGGTGACACAGTAGGAATGTATTTATGATTTTGTGGCTACCTTCTGACTCTCTCCTTCAGTAGCGTTCGAGAGGTTTCTTTTGGTATAACGTATTTCAGAAAATCACTGAAAAGAAAATGGTAAGGAAATCCTGATGCAGGTGACAGCAGAAGTGGCAGGACCCTTCTGTGTCTGTGAGGAGGACACCGACTGTGCTCCTCACGGCTTTCTATCTGTAGTGTCGACGGCTCTCTTTGCGTGAAGGCAGGATAACCCTCTCGGGGGTACTGGTCCCACGCTCACAGGGTCGATGGGGACGGCCCAGAGCACAGAGCGAAACACACCGTCCTTGCTTGCGTGTCTGGAAGGAGAACAGTGTCTCCTAGGCTGATGATAACAAATAAATCAATAGATAAATAAATGAATGGGTGATGTGATCGATTGCTCACTGAGTGCCCAGTATATTCTGACCTTCTTGGCATGTATTCAGTTCTTTAATCCCGAGAGCCAGACACTATTATTTTCCCTTTAGAGCAGAGCAGACGGAGCCACAGAGAGGTTATGTCCCATGGCTGTACGTGGCACAGATGGGACTGGCCCTCCTGCAGGCTGACTGCAGCCCCGCGCCCAACCGGACACCATGTCATCCCACGAAGGGTGAGAACACTGAACACCTGGCACAGAGGCAGCAGTGGGAGAGCCCTGAGCCGGCAGCCAGAACCCTCCGCACAGCTCTGTGACCTCTCTGGGCTTCGGCCTCCCACCTCTGCAGCCAGGAGCACAGCTGGACTGTCTCCGAAGACCCTGCAGCCCTGAAAAAGGAGAGGCCGGACTCAGCCTCCAGTGATGTCATAACCGGCACCGTGTGGCCGGGAGGTGAGACAGCTGCAGTGTAGGTTTAGTCCTCTGAGTATAGGCTGTGTGCCCTTGGGTAAGTTGCTTAACCTCTCTGGAACTGGCACCATCACTCCAGACCGTGCAGGTTCACCGAGTCTGTCCAAACGCTGTGGCGGTGACTCGTTCCACGGGGCTTGTTGGAGGACATCCCCACGCCCTCTGGCACTGGATAAGCAAGGTTCCTATCCATCTCTGCCCTCACCACGAGCTTGCTTGCAAACCAGGGAGCCTTTCTCCAGGAGCTTGTCGGGAGCTCAAGGATTCTCTGTGCACAGATGTCAGTGTGGAGAGAGCGATCGTACGGGACACCGTGGGGGAAGCCCGAGCTGGGAGCCAGGCCACTATCTCGCTTATTCCCCCTCATTGACATTAATCTTTTGTATCGAAAGGAGGAAATGAAATCTCAGAGAGTTTATCAGTGACTTGCCAGGTCAGGAAGTGGCACGGTGGCTGTGAACCTGAGTGCCTGACGCCGACGCCCACGCACGCAGCACGGGCCGGCTCCCGAAATGCCCTGTGCACTCGGGGCACCTGTGGCCCATCTTGGTCCTGACTTCTGAGCCACGTGTCTCCTCTTTCTCTCGGAGTGCCCATCAAATAGGAGTTCCCTCCCCAGACCGCCAGGGGGCCCAACACCTGAAATAGACTACCCGTTCCCTCAGCACACACTTGTTGCTAATAAACCCCACCAGGCGCCCCCCCCGCCACGCACTGCAGCACCACCATCACTCTGCAGAGGAACACGTGAAGTCCTTCTTCTGAAACCAGGTCTCAGGGAAACAGCCGGGAAATTCCCACCAAATCCAAATCACTTTCTTTCGGGGTGTCAGGGAGCCACGGGCTGGTTTTTGAGGGAAGGGAAGATGTCAGCCTGACCTAGGGAGGTACTTGCGAAGATTCAGAGCCAAGCCCCTGCAGGGAGCTGTCACGGGTGGCGAGTGTCCTGTCCGTAGCCCTGGGCAAGCCAAGACTGAGGTTCCCTGTGGGGAGGCAGGGGGCAGAGCTGCTCCAGGCGTGTGTGGTCCACACAGTGGGGCATCTGTGAAGTGTTCCCAGGACTCGGGCACACTTTCAACGTACGTGCAGCATATGAGAGCGTCCAGTTTCCAGAATTGCTCCTCCACGTGTGAAGGTGGTTTTACGTGTTGAAGGGAAAACTGGGTGTCACATATCGTGTCCTTTGACGTGTTTTCTTCGCGATCCGTTTTCCTGACCAGGGTGAAAACTGTGGCAGAAAATACAAAGAGGTCTTTCCAGGGTGTTTTAGACGCAAGCCCCGTGCAGAAGTCACACGAGAGGGGTGTGGGATTCCATCCCCTCTGGGTACTTTTCTAGGCTCTCATCACCGAGCGCTGAGTTTGGCAGGGGCCCCCAGAGAAGGAAAATGAGAAATGGGCAACTTTCTCTGCAATCCGTCCTCCTAAGGGGAATAGAGGGAGTGTGTCCTCTGTGTGTCCAATGCCCTATGTCATCTGGCGAGGGTATCCTTTGGAGCTGAGAAACGGAAGCTCAAATTAACCTAAGCGGCTAAGACGCTCAGTGTGTGTGTTTTGGGGGTGTGGGGTGTGTGTGGGGGGGTACTCTTTGGTCCAGAGCCGAGGTCTCTGCACGTCCAGTCCAGTTCCCCACGCCAGCCCTGATGGGCACGGAGTCTCTTTGTCCAAGACACACCAAGGAAGACAGAGCCAGAATAAAGTCAACAGCTTTTATTACAAGTCACAGATTTCATAGAAAAAGGAATGTAGCGTCAGGTCCGGTCGTATGAAAAACGGTAAAATGCAGGTTTGTCCTGGTTGCTCTGTGGACACCCGGGGCAGGCTCTCCGCGACATCAGGCACAGCAGCTGCACTTGTCCGAGGCCCCTTTGCAGACGCAGCCCTGGGCACACTTGGCGCAGCCCACGGGGCAGCAGGAGCAGCAGCCTGGGGAGGCAAGGGCAGCGTGCGGTCGGACCACGCGTTGTCCGGAACCACCCTTCCCAGCAGCAGGCCTGGCCCCAGCCGCCCTCGGGCCCAGACCCTGAGTTTACGATGGTGTCCTCTGTCCTGAGGTAATTGCTCTCAGACACTAGGTTCAGGTTGCCCGGCCCATCTGTGCCCAGGACAGGGCACAGCGCCTTGGAGAGACAGTGAGCAGGGCCTCCGGGGACAGGAGAAAGCCAGCCCCCAGCACCACCAGTGATGTGAGCCAAGTCCTCAGGATCAAAGTGGAGGCAAAGCCCGCACAGAGCAGCTCCCGCTCGGGATAGGGAAGCTCTGGGCTGCTTCGACAGGGAGGGGCTGCACCAGGTCCGAGAAGCCACGCACGGCCACTGGTTCCTGTCCCTAAAGTGCTTCAGTCCCTGAGAGGATTCGGAAGCGGGACTCAGGAGGCAGGAGGACTAGTTCTAGTGACAGGTCTGAGGTTGTTTGTCGGTGGCCCGTCTGGGCCTCAGTCTCCCTGGTCTCTAGTGCGCGCCTGGGTCTCGGTCATGCCGAAGGTGATTCCAGCTCTGACTGTGAATCCCTTCCTGGTGAGGGGGGTGCCGGGAAGTCTGGTCACTGTCCTGCTCCTGCCTGCCTGCTGAGCTCTGGGCCCCCTCCTCGCACTCAGCCCAGACCCCGCATTCCCAGAGAAGGCCCCGCACACTCACTCTTCTTGCAGGAGGCGCATCTGCAGGCTTTGCAGGTGCAGGTGCAGGATCCAGCGCAGCCGCAGGAGCCGCCTGCCGGGAAGGGAAAGGAGGCCAGCAGTGAGCAGGGACGGGGATGCAGGAGCCACAGCAGACGGTCAGCAATGCCTCCCTGAGCCCTCCTCCTCTGTCAGGACCCAGCCCTGGGAGCTCGTGTCCACTCGGGCGGATAGAGAAGCCCCAGCTCCTCTCTTCTGGTCCAAGGAGAGTAAGTCCCCTCCTGATGGGACTCCACAGGGAAGGTCCCGGGCTCCAGACGCAGCCCAGGCCGACTGGGGCCGGGGGCCGGGGGCCGGGGCCCATGGCCTGAACCCTAAAGAGGCAGCGTCCCCTCCTCCCATCAAATCGTGGCAGGTCCGAGACCGCCTCCAAACGCTGGGTCCCGGTCTAGCAATCCCCTGACCTGCCGGGTGACCTCAAGAAGGACAGCCTGGAGCCTCCGTGCCCTCAGTGTCAACGGAGAGGCAAAGGGAGACTGACGTGCCCTCAGGAGCCTGGCTACCAAGAAAGCCCTGGACCCGTGACAGGAGTCCTCCTGAGCTCAAACTCAAAGCCCTCCCTTCTCGTCCTGTGCCTGGGAAGGGGGCATCCTAAGGCTCAAAGGCAGGGCTCCCTTACCAGTGGGGCAGGAGCACTTGGGGTCCATCTGGAGGAGGAGTGAGGCCCGAGGTCCAAAGCAAGGGGCGAAGCCGCTTCACGGGTCCGGTGGGGGCCGTGTGGGAGCGAGGAGCCCGGGGGCTCAGTTATAGGCCGAGGAGGCGGCCCGGGCGCAGAGGCCCCGCCCCCGCCTTGCACCCGCCCCGCGGCTCCGCGCCCGCGCCGCCCGCGCCGCCCGCGCCGCCCGCGCCGCCCGCGCCGCCCGCGCCGCCCGCGCCGCCCGCGCCGCCCGTGCCGCCCGCAGCGCCCTGGGCCGGGCTGTGAGCAACAGGCGGGGCCGAGCGCACGATTCCACGTCGGTGCCGGCTGGAGCGGAGGAACCGGGTGCCGTGCGGTAAGCGGTGTCCCAGCCCCCTGGCCGCCCCTTCCCAATGTGCCCGACGGGAGCAGCCACCGTGTTGGCGGCTTGTGCAGGAATCCGGCTCCCGCGTCCTCCGGTCTTCCCCGCCCCAGGCCCCAGGCCCCAGGCCCCGCGCCGCCGGCCTCCGGCCTCCGGGTCGCCGTTTCCTGCAGCCTGAGAACAGCCCCCGCCTCCCGCTCGTGTCCCTGGCTTGGCTGGAGCCGGGGAGCGGTGTCAGAGAGCGCAGGCGGATGTGACCCTCACCACCGTTTCGCCGACCCCATGTGTCCCCGGGCGTTGCCAGCCCCGGTCCCCACCACGGTCCTTCGGAAGCGTTTTTCCGGTACCGCCTCCTGTAACCGCAGCGCGGTGAACATTGCCTTCAGCCGCGAGGCGTCACTTGTGTTTTCCTTTCCTGGAGGGATCCTGGCTCATTTGTCCGGGGGCTTCTTTGCCTGAACTTTCCAGGGGCGCTCCTCACTGTAGCCGGTCCACCCCCACGCCAGGGTGGAGGTTCCCTCATCATGGGATGCTTCCCCAGGGGCGGCATCATTGTAGGTGATAGGCAGACCTGGCGGTAAATAACAAAGCGAGACAAGTGGATAGAGTTCCCTTGGAGTAGTCCTGACAGTTACTCACCATGGAGTCCATGCCAAGCCTTGTTAGTCACTTTTGCTCTTTGAGTTGTCACACCAACCGGGAAGGGAGACAGCAGTCAGGAGCCCGCTTCCCAAAGTCCAAAGTCCCTACAGTACAGGGAGGCTACTGAGGCAGGCACACAG
>NW_027136172.1:0-102735 GCF_039906515.1 Pseudorca crassidens | reverse complement strand
AGATTGAAATGAGCACAGATAAAGTTCCTTAAGCCAAATATGGAATAGACAAGAGCTACTCCTTGCTCAACGAAATGGACTCAACACCGCATATTAAATGCCTAAGGATGTACCTGACTAGTAAGTATCTTAAAACCTATGGATTGCTATGTCTCCGAAAGAGAATCAAGCATGTGTACAGGGGCATAAACGCAGCAGTGATAGGATTGGAGAGGTTCGGTGAGCAAATGAAGACCCTTTGAAGTCATATTGCATGGTACCCATTCCACGGGTTTCAACTACCCAGGTTTAAGGTATTCTTCCTTCAGCTAAAACATGCATGTGGAACCTAGAGTATGATCAACCATGTGATCGGGAGACGTGTTCAAATATGTCTCAGTTTTCGTACCCTGGTACTCGGGTGCAACATTCCAGACGCTTTACTAACACCCTCCCGACTTGGAGAGTCAGTCCCTTTAACCTCCTGTTTGGCCCAGTTTGCAATTTCTGTGGAAGATGAACAGGAATAGCGAGAACCAATGAGAGACTAGCTGGAGGTGTCTGGACGGGCAAATTTAACTCTCATTTCCCACCAGGAAGAGGAATTAACCAAAGGCTCAGCGTGCCGTGCCGGAACCAGATTAGGGCCTGAAGCCATCCTGCGGTGTTGCGGCCAGCTCAAAAGAAAGCGAGTTGAAGAAAGGAGCTCAGGGGCACTGTAATTCACAAACCTGTAGAGTTATAAATGACAGCTATCGTCCAAAAATATACTGAAGTAAGGCTGCCAAGAGGACTTGAAAGCGGGGCAGAATTGCAGGAAACCGATTTCAGGAGGTAGACTGGAATTGCATTGAAAGCATAGGAAAAGAGGCAGAACGTCCACAATGATGCACTTGGCCAAAAAGGGCGTATGCGTTTTTTCCTGAATATATTCAGGAAAAAACGCATACGCCCTTTTTGGCCAACCAAGCAAGCTTGCAAAGGAAATCTACACTACAATGAAGTCTCACTTCCCCCCGGTCAAAAGGGCCATCTGAAAAAAGTGTAAAATCCAGAAAGGCAGGACAGGCCATGGAGAACTGGGAGCCTTGTTATGCTGATGGGCGGGATGTAAATTGACAACAGACACTCGGGAGAAGTGTATGGTGTTTCCTGAAACATCTAAAAAACAAAGCAACAGAGCCTAGGGCACTTCCACTTATGGTCCTATAGCTTAGGGAAATTAAAATCAAAAAGACACAGCCACCCCAAAGTTTGGGACGCCTCTGTTTACAAGAACCTCGTTTACAGTACAAGTTCAACATCGCAGAAAGTGAAAAATGGATAAAGAAGTTGTGGTATTTACTTACAAAGCAATATCACTCAGCAATGAAATCTATGTCATCAGGCCCTTAGCAGCACAATGAGTGGATTCAGGTATGATGATTCTAACTGAAATAAGTCACACAGAAAAAGAAACATCATAAGATATCAGTAATACACGGAATGTAAACTTGGCTACACAGGAACTGAATTACAGAACAGAACAGGGTCTCAAATTTAGAAAACCAACTTATGCTTGCTTAAGGGTAAAGGTGAGTTGGGGTGCTGCATAAAACCAGAGATTGAAATGAACACAGATAAAGTTCCTTAAGCCAAATATGGAATAGACAAGAGCTACTCCTTGCTCAACGAAATGGACTCAACACCGCATATTAAATGCCTAAGAATGTACCTGACTAGTAAGTATCTTAAAACCTATGGATTGCTATGTCTCCGAAAGAGAATCAAGCATGTGTACAGGGGCATAAACGCAGCAGTGATAGGATTGGAGAGGTTCGGTGAGCAAATGAAGACCCTTTGAAGTCATATTGCATGGTACCCATTCCACGGGTTTCAACTACCCAGGTTTAAGGTATTCTTCCTTCAGCTAAAACATGCATGTGGAACCTAGAGTATGATCAACCATGTGATCGGGAGACGTGTTCAAATATGTCTCAGTTTTCGTACCCTGGTACTCGGGTGCAACATTCCAGACGCTTTACTAACACCCTCCCGACTTGGAGAGTCAGTCCCTTTAACCTCCTGTTTGGCCCAGTTTGCAATTTCTGCGGAAGATGAACAGGAATAGCGAGAACCAATGAGAGACTAGCTGGAGGTGTCTGGACGGGCAAATTTAACTCTCATTTCCCACCAGGAAGAGGAATTAACCAAAGGCTCAGCGTGCCGTGCCGGAACCAGATTAGGGCCTGAAGCCATCCTGCGGTGTTGCGGCCAGCTCAAAAGAAAGCGAGTTGAAGAAAGGAGCTCAGGGGCACTGTAATTCACAAACCTGCAGAGTTATAAATGACAGCTATCGTCCAAAAATATACTGAAGTAAGGCTGCCAAGAGGACTTGAAAGCGGGGCAGAATTGCAGGAAACCGATTTCAGGAGGCAGACTGGAATTGCATTGAAAGCATAGGAAAAGAGGCAGAACGTCCACCATGATGCACTTGGCCAAAAAGGGCGTATGCGTTTTTTCCTGAATATATTCAGGAAAAAACGCATACGCCCTTTTTGGCCAACCAAGCAAGCTTGCAAAGGAAATCTGCACTACAATGAAGTCTCACTTCCCCCCGGTCAAAAGGGCCATCTGAAAAAAGTGTAAAATCCAGAAAGGCAGGACAGGCCATGGAGAACTGGGAGCCTTGTTATGCTGATGGGCGGGATGTAAATTGCCAACAGACACTCGGGAGAAGTGTATGGTGTTTCCTGAAACATCTAAAAAACAAAGCAACAGAGCCTAGGGCACTTCCACTTATGGTCCTATAGCTTAGGGAAATTAAAATCAAAAAGACACAGCCACCCCAAAGTTTGGGACGCCTCTGTTTACAAGAACCTCGTTTACAGTACAAGTTCAACATCGCAGAAAGTGAAAAATGGATAAAGAAGTTGTGGTATTTACTTACAAAGCAATATCACTCAGCAATGAAATCTATGTCATCAGGCCCTTAGCAGCACAATGAGTGGATTCAGGTATGATGATTCTAACTGAAATAAGTCACACAGAAAAAGAAACATCATAAGATATCAGTAATACACGGAATGTAAACTTGGCTACACAGGAACTGAATTACAGAACAGAACAGGGTCTCAAATTTAGAAAACCAACTTATGCTTGCTTAAGGGGAAAGGTGAGTTGGGGTGCTGCATAAAACCAGAGATTGAAATGAGCACAGATAAAGTTCCTTAAGCCAAATATGGAATAGACAAGAGCTACTCCTTGCTCAACGAAATGGACTCAACACCGCATATTAAATGCCTAAGAATGTACCTGACTAGTAAGTATCTTAAAACCTATGGATTGCTATGTCTCCGAAAGAGAATCAAGCATGTGTACAGGGGCATAAACGCAGCAGTGATAGGATTGGAGAGGTTCGGTGAGCAAATGAAGACCCTTTGAAGTCATATTGCATGGTACCCATTCCACGGGTTTCAACTACCCAGGTTTAAGGTATTCTTCCTTCAGCTAAAACATGCATGTGGAACCTAGAGTATGATCAACCATGTGATCGGGAGACGTGTTCAAATATGTCTCAGTTTTCGTACCCTGGTACTCGGGTGCAACATTCCAGACGCTTTACTAACACCCTCCCGACTTGGAGAGTCAGTCCCTTTAACCTCCTGTTTGGCCCAGTTTGCAATTTCTGCGGAAGATGAACAGGAATAGCGAGAACCAATGAGAGACTAGCTGGAAGGTGTCTGGACGGGCAAATTTAACTCTCATTTCCCACCAGGAAGAGGAATTAACCAAAGGCTCAGCGTGCCGTGCCGGAACCAGATTAGGGCCTGAAGCCATCCTGCGGTGTTGCGGCCAGCTCAAAAGAAAGCGAGTTGAAGAAAGGAGCTCAGGGGCACTGTAATTCACAAACCTGCAGAGTTATAAATGACAGCTATCGTCCAAAAATATACTGAAGTAAGGCTGCCAAGAGGACTTGAAAGCGGGGCAGAATTGCAGGAAACCGATTTCAGGAGGCAGACTGGAATTGCATTGAAAGCATAGGAAAAGAGGCAGAACGTCCACCATGATGCACTTGGCCAAAAAGGGCGTATGCGTTTTTTCCTGAATATATTCAGGAAAAAACGCATACGCCCTTTTTGGCCAACCAAGCAAGCTTGCAAAGGAAATCTGCACTACAATGAAGTCTCACTTCCCCCCGGTCAAAAGGGCCATCTGAAAAAAGTGTAAAATCCAGAAAGGCAGGACAGGCCATGGAGAACTGGGAGCCTTGTTATGCTGATGGGCGGGATGTAAATTGCCAACAGACACTCGGGAGAAGTGTATGGTGTTTCCTGAAACATCTAAAAAACAAAGCAACAGAGCCTAGGGCACTTCCACTTATGGTCCTATAGCTTAGGGAAATTAAAATCAAAAAGACACAGCCACCCCAAAGTTTGGGACGCCTCTGTTTACAAGAACCTCGTTTACAGTACAAGTTCAACATCGCAGAAAGTGAAAAATGGATAAAGAAGTTGTGGTATTTACTTACAAAGCAATATCACTCAGCAATGAAATCTATGTCATCAGGCCCTTAGCAGCACAATGAGTGGATTCAGGTATGATGATTCTAACTGAAATAAGTCACACAGAAAAAGAAACATCATAAGATATCAGTAATACACGGAATGTAAACTTGGCTACACAGGAACTGAATTACAGAACAGAACAGGGTCTCAAATTTAGAAAACCAACTTATGCTTGCTTAAGGGTAAAGGTGAGTTGGGGTGCTGCATAAAACCAGAGATTGAAATGAGCACAGATAAAGTTCCTTAAGCCAAATATGAAATAGACAAGAGCTACTCCTTGCTCAACGAAATGGACACAACACCGCATATTAAACGCCTAAGAATGTACCTGACTAGTAAGTATCTTAAAACCTATGGATTGCTATGTCTCCGAAAGAGAATCAAGCATGTGTACAGGGGCATAAACGCAGCAGTGATAGGATTGGAGAGGTTCGGTGAGCAAATGAAGACCCTCTGAAGTCATATTGCATGGTACCCATTCCACGGGTTTCAACTACCCAGGTTTAAGGTATTCTTCCTTCAGCTAAAACATGCATGTGGAACCTAGAGTATGATCAACCATGTGATCGGGAGACGTGTTCAAATATGTCTCAGTTTTCGTACCCTGGTACTCGGGTGCAACATTCCAGACGCTTTACTAACACCCTCCCGACTTGGAGAGTCAGTCCCTTTAACCTCCTGTTTGGCCCAGTTTGCAATTTCTGCGGAAGATGAACAGGAATAGCGAGAACCAATGAGAGACTAGCTGGAGGTGTCTGGACGGGCAAATTTAACTCTCATTTCCCACCAGGAAGAGGAATTAACCAAAGGCTCAGCGTGCCGTGCCGGAACCAGATTAGGGCCTGAAGCCATCCTGCGGTGTTGCGGCCAGCTCAAAAGAAAGCGAGTTGAAGAAAGGAGCTCAGGGGCACTGTAATTCACAAACCTGCAGAGTTATAAATGACAGCTATCGTCCAAAAATATACTGAAGTAAGGCTGCCAAGAGGACTTGAAAGCGGGGCAGAATTGCAGGAAACCGATTTCAGGAGGCAGACTGGAATTGCATTGAAAGCATAGGAAAAGAGGCAGAACGTCCACCATGATGCACTTGGCCAAAAAGGGCGTATGCGTTTTTTCCTGAATATATTCAGGAAAAAACGCATACGCCCTTTTTGGCCAACCAAGCAAGCTTGCAAAGGAAATCTGCACTACAATGAAGTCTCACTTCCCCCCGGTCAAAAGGGCCATCTGAAAAAAGTGTAAAATCCAGAAAGGCAGGACAGGCCATGGAGAACTGGGAGCCTTGTTATGCTGATGGGCGGGATGTAAATTGCCAACAGACACTCGGGAGAAGTGTATGGTGTTTCCTGAAACATCTAAAAAACAAAGCAACAGAGCCTAGGGCACTTCCACTTATGGTCCTATAGCTTAGGGAAATTAAAATCAAAAAGACACAGCCACCCCAAAGTTTGGGACGCCTCTGTTTACAAGAACCTCGTTTACAGTACAAGTTCAACATCGCAGAAAGTGAAAAATGGATAAAGAAGTTGTGGTATTTACTTACAAAGCAATATCACTCAGCAATGAAATCTATGTCATCAGGCCCTTAGCAGCACAATGAGTGGATTCAGGTATGATGATTCTAACTGAAATAAGTCACACAGAAAAAGAAACATCATAAGATATCAGTAATACACGGAATGTAAACTTGGCTACACAGGAACTGAATTACAGAACAGAACAGGGTCTCAAATTTAGAAAACCAACTTATGCTTGCTTAAGGGGAAAGGTGAGTTGGGGTGCTGCATAAAACCAGAGATTGAAATGAGCACAGATAAAGTTCCTTAAGCCAAATATGGAATAGACAAGAGCTACTCCTTGCTCAACGAAATGGACTCAACACCGCATATTAAATGCCTAAGAATGTACCTGACTAGTAAGTATCTTAAAACCTATGGATTGCTATGTCTCCGAAAGAGAATCAAGCATGTGTACAGGGGCATAAACGCAGCAGTGATAGGATTGGAGAGGTTCGGTGAGCAAATGAAGACCCTTTGAAGTCATATTGCATGGTACCCATTCCACGGGTTTCAACTACCCAGGTTTAAGGTATTCTTCCTTCAGCTAAAACATGCATGTGGAACCTAGAGTATGATCAACCATGTGATCGGGAGACGTGTTCAAATATGTCTCAGTTTTCGTACCCTGGTACTCGGGTGCAACATTCCAGACGCTTTACTAACACCCTCCCGACTTGGAGAGTCAGTCCCTTTAACCTCCTGTTTGGCCCAGTTTGCAATTTCTGCGGAAGATGAACAGGAATAGCGAGAACCAATGAGAGACTAGCTGGAAGGTGTCTGGACGGGCAAATTTAACTCTCATTTCCCACCAGGAAGAGGAATTAACCAAAGGCTCAGCGTGCCGTGCCGGAACCAGATTAGGGCCTGAAGCCATCCTGCGGTGTTGCGGCCAGCTCAAAAGAAAGCGAGTTGAAGAAAGGAGCTCAGGGGCACTGTAATTCACAAACCTGCAGAGTTATAAATGACAGCTATCGTCCAAAAATATACTGAAGTAAGGCTGCCAAGAGGACTTGAAAGCGGGGCAGAATTGCAGGAAACCGATTTCAGGAGGCAGACTGGAATTGCATTGAAAGCATAGGAAAAGAGGCAGAACGTCCACCATGATGCACTTGGCCAAAAAGGGCGTATGCGTTTTTTCCTGAATATATTCAGGAAAAAACGCATACGCCCTTTTTGGCCAACCAAGCAAGCTTGCAAAGGAAATCTGCACTACAATGAAGTCTCACTTCCCCCCGGTCAAAAGGGCCATCTGAAAAAAGTGTAAAATCCAGAAAGGCAGGACAGGCCATGGAGAACTGGGAGCCTTGTTATGCTGATGGGCGGGATGTAAATTGCCAACAGACACTCGGGAGAAGTGTATGGTGTTTCCTGAAACATCTAAAAAACAAAGCAACAGAGCCTAGGGCACTTCCACTTATGGTCCTATAGCTTAGGGAAATTAAAATCAAAAAGACACAGCCACCCCAAAGTTTGGGACGCCTCTGTTTACAAGAACCTCGTTTACAGTACAAGTTCAACATCGCAGAAAGTGAAAAATGGATAAAGAAGTTGTGGTATTTACTTACAAAGCAATATCACTCAGCAATGAAATCTATGTCATCAGGCCCTTAGCAGCACAATGAGTGGATTCAGGTATGATGATTCTAACTGAAATAAGTCACACAGAAAAAGAAACATCATAAGATATCAGTAATACACGGAATGTAAACTTGGCTACACAGGAACTGAATTACAGAACAGAACAGGGTCTCAAATTTAGAAAACCAACTTATGCTTGCTTAAGGGTAAAGGTGAGTTGGGGTGCTGCATAAAACCAGAGATTGAAATGAGCACAGATAAAGTTCCTTAAGCCAAATATGAAATAGACAAGAGCTACTCCTTGCTCAACGAAATGGACACAACACCGCATATTAAACGCCTAAGAATGTACCTGACTAGTAAGTATCTTAAAACCTATGGATTGCTATGTCTCCGAAAGAGAATCAAGCATGTGTACAGGGGCATAAACGCAGCAGTGATAGGATTGGAGAGGTTCGGTGAGCAAATGAAGACCCTCTGAAGTCATATTGCATGGTACCCATTCCACGGGTTTCAACTACCCAGGTTTAAGGTATTCTTCCTTCAGCTAAAACATGCATGTGGAACCTAGAGTATGATCAACCATGTGATCGGGAGACGTGTTCAAATATGTCTCAGTTTTCGTACCCTGGTACTCGGGTGCAACATTCCAGACGCTTTACTAACACCCTCCCGACTTGGAGAGTCAGTCCCTTTAACCTCCTGTTTGGCCCAGTTTGCAATTTCTGCGGAAGATGAACAGGAATAGCGAGAACCAATGAGAGACTAGCTGGAGGTGTCTGGACGGGCAAATTTAACTCTCATTTCCCACCAGGAAGAGGAATTAACCAAAGGCTCAGCGTGCCGTGCCGGAACCAGATTAGGGCCTGAAGCCATCCTGCGGTGTTGCGGCCAGCTCAAAAGAAAGCGAGTTGAAGAAAGGAGCTCAGGGGCACTGTAATTCACAAACCTGTAGAGTTATAAATGACAGCTATCGTCCAAAAATATACTGAAGTAAGGCTGCCAAGAGGACTTGAAAGCGGGGCAGAATTGCAGGAAACCGATTTCAGGAGGTAGACTGGAATTGCATTGAAAGCATAGGAAAAGAGGCAGAACGTCCACAATGATGCACTTGGCCAAAAAGGGCGTATGCGTTTTTTCCTGAATATATTCAGGAAAAAACGCATACGCCCTTTTTGGCCAACCAAGCAAGCTTGCAAAGGAAATCTACACTACAATGAAGTCTCACTTCCCCCCGGTCAAAAGGGCCATCTGAAAAAAGTGTAAAATCCAGAAAGGCAGGACAGGCCATGGAGAACTGGGAGCCTTGTTATGCTGATGGGCGGGATGTAAATTGACAACAGACACTCGGGAGAAGTGTATGGTGTTTCCTGAAACATCTAAAAAACAAAGCAACAGAGCCTAGGGCACTTCCACTTATGGTCCTATAGCTTAGGGAAATTAAAATCAAAAAGACACAGCCACCCCAAAGTTTGGGACGCCTCTGTTTACAAGAACCTCGTTTACAGTACAAGTTCAACATCGCAGAAAGTGAAAAATGGATAAAGAAGTTGTGGTATTTACTTACAAAGCAATATCACTCAGCAATGAAATCTATGTCATCAGGCCCTTAGCAGCACAATGAGTGGATTCAGGTATGATGATTCTAACTGAAATAAGTCACACAGAAAAAGAAACATCATAAGATATCAGTAATACACGGAATGTAAACTTGGCTACACAGGAACTGAATTACAGAACAGAACAGGGTCTCAAATTTAGAAAACCAACTTATGCTTGCTTAAGGGGAAAGGTGAGTTGGGGTGCTGCATAAAACCAGAGATTGAAATGAGCACAGATAAAGTTCCTTAAGCCAAATATGGAATAGACAAGAGCTACTCCTTGCTCAACGAAATGGACTCAACACCGCATATTAAATGCCTAAGAATGTACCTGACTAGTAAGTATCTTAAAACCTATGGATTGCTATGTCTCCGAAAGAGAATCAAGCATGTGTACAGGGGCATAAACGCAGCAGTGATAGGATTGGAGAGGTTCGGTGAGCAAATGAAGACCCTTTGAAGTCATATTGCATGGTACCCATTCCACGGGTTTCAACTACCCAGGTTTAAGGTATTCTTCCTTCAGCTAAAACATGCATGTGCAACCTAGAGTATGATCAACCATGTGATCGGGAGACGTGTTCAAATATGTCTCAGTTTTCGTACCCTGGTACTCGGGTGCAACATTCCAGACGCTTTACTAACACCCTCCCGACTTGGAGAGTCAGTCCCTTTAACCTCCTGTTTGGCCCAGTTTGCAATTTCTGCGGAAGATGAACAGGAATAGCGAGAACCAATGAGAGACTAGCTGGAGGTGTCTGGACGGGCAAATTTAACTCTCATTTCCCACCAGGAAGAGGAATTAACCAAAGGCTCAGCGTGCCGTGCCGGAACCAGATTAGGGCCTGAAGCCATCCTGCGGTGTTGCGGCCAGCTCAAAAGAAAGCGAGTTGAAGAAAGGAGCTCAGGGGCACTGTAATTCACAAACCTGCAGAGTTATAAATGACAGCTATCGTCCAAAAATATACTGAAGTAAGGCTGCCAAGAGGACTTGAAAGCGGGGCAGAATTGCAGGAAACCGATTTCAGGAGGTAGACTGGAATTGCATTGAAAGCATAGGAAAAGAGGCAGAACGTCCACAATGATGCACTTGGCCAAATAGGGCGTATGCGTTTTTTCCTGAATATATTCAGGAAAAAACGCATACACCCTTTTTGGCCAACCAAGCAAGCTTGCAAAGGAAATCTGCACTACAATGAAGTCTCACTTCCCCCCGGTCAAAAGGGCCATCTGAAAAAAGTGTAAAATCCAGAAAGACAGGACAGGCCATGGAGAACTGGGAGCCTTGTTATGCTGATGGGCGGGATGTAAATTGCCAACAGACACTCGGGAGAAGTGTATGGTGTTTCCTGAAACATCTAAAAAACAAAGCAACAGAGCCTAGGGCACTTCCACTTATGGTCCTATAGCTTAGGGAAATTAAAATCCAAAAGACACAGCCACCCCAAAGTTTGGGACGCCTCTGTTTACAAGAACCTCATTTACAGTACAAGTTCAACATCGCAGAAAGTGAAAAATGGATAAAGAAGTTGTGGTATTTACTTACAAAGCAATATCACTCAGCAATGAAATCTATGTCATCAGGCCCTTAGCAGCACAATGAGTGGATTCAGGTATGATGATTCTAACTGAAATAAGTCACACAGAAAAAGAACCATCATAAGATATCAGTAATACACGGAATGTAAACTTGGCTACACAGGAACTGAATTACAGAACAGAACAGGGTCTCAAATTTAGAAAACCAACTTATGCTTGCTTAAGGGTAAAGGTGAGTTGGGGTGCTGCATAAAACCAGAGATTGAAATGAACACAGATAAAGTTCCTTAAGCCAAATATGGAATAGACAAGAGCTACTCCTTGCTCAACGAAATGGACTCAACACCGCATATTAAATGCCTAAGAATGTACCTGACTAGTAAGTATCTTAAAACCTATGGATTGCTATGTCTCCGAAAGAGAATCAAGCATGTGTACAGGGGCATAAACGCAGCAGTGATAGGATTGGAGAGGTTCGGTGAGCAAATGAAGACCCTTTGAAGTCATATTGCATGGTACCCATTCCACGGGTTTCAACTACCCAGGTTTAAGGTATTCTTCCTTCAGCTAAAACATGCATGTGGAACCTAGAGTATGATCAACCATGTGATCGGGAGACGTGTTCAAATATGTCTCAGTTTTCGTACCCTGGTACTCGGGTGCAACATTCCAGACGCTTTACTAACACCCTCCCGACTTGGAGAGTCAGTCCCTTTAACCTCCTGTTTGGCCCAGTTTGCAATTTCTGCGGAAGATGAACAGGAATAGCGAGAACCAATGAGAGACTAGCTGGAGGTGTCTGGACGGGCAAATTTAACTCTCATTTCCCACCAGGAAGAGGAATTAACCAAAGGCTCAGCGTGCCGTGCCGGAACCAGATTAGGGCCTGAAGCCATCCTGCGGTGTTGCGGCCAGCTCAAAAGAAAGCGAGTTGAAGAAAGGAGCTCAGGGGCACTGTAATTCACAAACCTGCAGAGTTATAAATGACAGCTATCGTCCAAAAATATACTGAAGTAAGGCTGCCAAGAGGACTTGAAAGCGGGGCAGAATTGCAGGAAACCGATTTCAGGAGGTAGACTGGAATTGCATTGAAAGCATAGGAAAAGAGGCAGAACGTCCACAATGATGCACTTGGCCAAAAAGGGCGTATGCGTTTTTTCCTGAATATATTCAGGAAAAAACGCATACGCCCTTTTTGGCCAACCAAGCAAGCTTGCAAAGGAAATCTGCACTACAATGAAGTCTCACTTCCCCCCGGTCAAAAGGGCCATCTGAAAAAAGTGTAAAATCCAGAAAGGCAGGACAGGCCATGGAGAACTGGGAGCCTTGTTATGCTGATGGGCGGGATGTAAATTGCCAACAGACACTCGGGAGAAGTGTATGGTGTTTCCTGAAACATCTAAAAAACAAAGCAACAGAGCCTAGGGCACTTCCACTTATGGTCCTATAGCTTAGGGAAATTAAAATCAAAAAGACACAGCCACCCCAAAGTTTGGGACGCCTCTGTTTACAAGAACCTCGTTTACAGTACAAGTTCAACATCGCAGAAAGTGAAAAATGGATAAAGAAGTTGTGGTATTTACTTACAAAGCAATATCACTCAGCAATGAAATCTATGTCATCAGGCCCTTAGCAGCACAATGAGTGGATTCAGGTATGATGATTCTAACTGAAATAAGTCACACAGAAAAAGAAACATCATAAGATATCAGGAATACACGGAATGTAAACTTGGCTACACAGGAACTGAATTACAGAACAGAACAGGGTCTCAAATTTAGAAAACCAACTTATGCTTGCTTAAGGGTAAAGGTGAGTTGGGGTGCTGCATAAAACCAGAGATTGAAATGAGCACAGATAAAGTTCCTTAAGCCAAATATGGAATAGACAAGAGCTACTCCTTGCTCAACGAAATGGACTCAACACCGCATATTAAATGCCTAAGGATGTACCTGACTAGTAAGTATCTTAAAACCTATGGATTGCTATGTCTCCGAAAGAGAATCAAGCATGTGTACAGGGGCATAAACGCAGCAGTGATAGGATTGGAGAGGTTCGGTGAGCAAATGAAGACCCTTTGAAGTCATATTGCATGGTACCCATTCCACGGGTTTCAACTACCCAGGTTTAAGGTATTCTTCCTTCAGCTAAAACATGCATGTGGAACCTAGAGTATGATCAACCATGTGATCGGGAGACGTGTTCAAATATGTCTCAGTTTTCGTACCCTGGTACTCGGGTGCAACATTCCAGACGCTTTACTAACACCCTCCCGACTTGGAGAGTCAGTCCCTTTAACCTCCTGTTTGGCCCAGTTTGCAATTTCTGTGGAAGATGAACAGGAATAGCGAGAACCAATGAGAGACTAGCTGGAGGTGTCTGGACGGGCAAATTTAACTCTCATTTCCCACCAGGAAGAGGAATTAACCAAAGGCTCAGCGTGCCGTGCCGGAACCAGATTAGGGCCTGAAGCCATCCTGCGGTGTTGCGGCCAGCTCAAAAGAAAGCGAGTTGAAGAAAGGAGCTCAGGGGCACTGTAATTCACAAACCTGTAGAGTTATAAATGACAGCTATCGTCCAAAAATATACTGAAGTAAGGCTGCCAAGAGGACTTGAAAGCGGGGCAGAATTGCAGGAAACCGATTTCAGGAGGTAGACTGGAATTGCATTGAAAGCATAGGAAAAGAGGCAGAACGTCCACAATGATGCACTTGGCCAAATAGGGCGTATGCGTTTTTTCCTGAATATATTCAGGAAAAAACGCATACGCCCTTTTTGGCCAACCAAGCAAGCTTGCAAAGGAAATCTACACTACAATGAAGTCTCACTTCCCCCCAGTCAAAAGGGCCATCTGAAAAAAGTGTAAAATCCAGAAAGGCAGGACAGGCCATGGAGAACTGGGAGCCTTGTTATGCTGATGGGCGGGATGTAAATTGACAACAGACACTCGGGAGAAGTGTATGGTGTTTCCTGAAACATCTAAAAAACAAAGCAACAGAGCCTAGGGCACTTCCACTTATGGTCCTATAGCTTAGGGAAATTAAAATCAAAAAGACACAGCCACCCCAAAGTTTGGGACGCCTCTGTTTACAAGAACCTCGTTTACAGTACAAGTTCAACATCGCAGAAAGTGAAAAATGGATAAAGAAGTTGTGGTATTTACTTACAAAGCAATATCACTCAGCAATGAAATCTATGTCATCAGGCCCTTAGCAGCACAATGAGTGGATTCAGGTATGATGATTCTAACTGAAATAAGTCACACAGAAAAAGAAACATCATAAGATATCAGGAATACACGGAATGTAAACTTGGCTACACAGGAACTGAATTACAGAACAGAACAGGGTCTCAAATTTAGAAAACCAACTTATGCTTGCTTAAGGGTAAAGGTGAGTTGGGGTGCTGCATAAAACCAGAGATTGAAATGAGCACAGATAAAGTTCCTTAAGCCAAATATGGAATAGACAAGTGCTACCTCCTGCTCAATGAAATGGACTCAACACCGCATATTAAACGCCTAAGAATGTACCAGACTAGTAAGTATCTTAAAACCTATGGATTGCTATGTCTCCGAAAGAGAATCAAGCATGTGTACAGGGGCATAAACGCAGCAGTGATAGGATTGGAGAGGTTCGGTGAGCAAATGAAGACCCTTTGAAGTCATATTGCATGGTACCCATTCCACGGGTTTCAACTACCCAGGTTTAAGGTATTCTTCCTTCAGCTAAAACATGCATGTGGAACCTAGAGTATGATCAACCATGTGATCGGGAGACGTGTTCAAATATGTCTCAGTTTTCGTACCCTGGTACTCGGGTGCAACATTCCAGACGCTTTACTAACACCCTCCCGACTTGGAGTGTCAGTCCCTTTAACCTCCTGTTTGGCCCAGTTTGCAATTTCTGCGGAAGATGAACAGGAATAGCGAGAACCAATGAGAGACTAGCTGGAGGTGTCTGGACGGGCAAATTTAACTCTCATTTCCCACCAGGAAGAGGAATTAACCAAAGGCTCAGCGTGCCGTGCCGGAACCAGATTAGGGCCTGAAGCCATCCTGCGGTGTTGCGGCCAGCTCAAAAGAAAGCGAGTTGAAGAAAGGAGCTCAGGGGCACTGTAATTCACAAACCTGCAGAGTTATAAATGACAGCTATCGTCCAAAAATATACTGAAGTAAGGCTGCCAAGAGGACTTGAAAGCGGGGCAGAATTGCAGGAAACCGATTTCAGGAGGTAGACTGGAATTGCATTGAAAGCATAGGAAAAGAGGCAGAACGTCCACAATGATGCACTTGGCCAAAAAGGGCGTATGCGTTTTTTCCTGAATATATTCAGGAAAAAACGCATACGCCCTTTTTGGCCAACCAAGCAAGCTTGCAAAGGAAATCTGCACTACAATGAAGTCTCACTTCCCCCCGGTCAAAAGGGCCATCTGAAAAAAGTGTAAAATCCAGAAAGGCAGGACAGGCCATGGAGAACTGGGAGCCTTGTTATGCTGATGGGCGGGATGTAAATTGCCAACAGACACTCGGGAGAAGTGTATGGTGTTTCCTGAAACATCTAAAAAACAAAGCAACAGAGCCTAGGGCACTTCCACTTATGGTCCTATAGCTTAGGGAAATTAAAATCAAAAAGACACAGCCACCCCAAAGTTTGGGACGCCTCTGTTTACAAGAACCTCGTTTACCGTACAAGTTCAACATCGCAGAAAGTGAAAAATGGATAAAGAAGTTGTGGTATTTACTTACAAAGCAATATCACTCAGCAATGAAATCTATGTCATCAGGCCCTTAGCAGCACAATGAGTGGATTCAGGTATGATGATTCTAACTGAAATAAGTCACACAGAAAAAGAAACATCATAAGATATCAGTAATACACGGAATGTAAACTTGGCTACACAGGAACTGAATTACAGAACAGAACAGGGTCTCAAATTTAGAAAACCAACTTATGCTTGCTTAAGGGGAAAGGTGAGTTGGGGTGCTGCATAAAACCAGAGATTGAAATGAGCACAGATAAAGTTCCTTAAGCCAAATATGAAATAGACAAGAGCTACTCCTTGCTCAACGAAATGGACACAACACCGCATATTAAACGCCTAAGAATGTACCTGACTAGTAAGTATCTTAAAACCTATGGATTGCTATGTCTCCGAAAGAGAATCAAGCATGTGTACAGGGGCATAAACGCAGCAGTGATAGGATTGGAGAGGTTCGGTGAGCAAATGAAGACCCTCTGAAGTCATATTGCATGGTACCCATTCCACGGGTTTCAACTACCCAGGTTTAAGGTATTCTTCCTTCAGCTAAAACATGCATGTGGAACCTAGAGTATGATCAACCATGTGATCGGGAGACGTGTTCAAATATGTCTCAGTTTTCGTACCCTGGTACTCGGGTGCAACATTCCAGACGCTTTACTAACACCCTCCCGACTTGGAGAGTCAGTCCCTTTAACCTCCTGTTTGGCCCAGTTTGCAATTTCTGCGGAAGATGAACAGGAATAGCGAGAACCAATGAGAGACTAGCTGGAGGTGTCTGGACGGGCAAATTTAACTCTCATTTCCCACCAGGAAGAGGAATTAACCAAAGGCTCAGCGTGCCGTGCCGGAACCAGATTAGGGCCTGAAGCCATCCTGCGGTGTTGCGGCCAGCTCAAAAGAAAGCGAGTTGAAGAAAGGAGCTCAGGGGCACTGTAATTCACAAACCTGCAGAGTTATAAATGACAGCTATCGTCCAAAAATATACTGAAGTAAGGCTGCCAAGAGGACTTGAAAGCGGGGCAGAATTGCAGGAAACCGATTTCAGGAGGTAGACTGGAATTGCATTGAAAGCATAGGAAAAGAGGCAGAACGTCCACAATGATGCACTTGGCCAAAAAGGGCGTATGCGTTTTTTCCTGAATATATTCAGGAAAAAACGCATACGCCCTTTTTGGCCAACCAAGCAAGCTTGCAAAGGAAATCTGCACTACAATGAAGTCTCACTTCCCCACGGTCAAAAGGGCCATCTGAAAAAAGTGTAAAATCCAGAAAGGCAGGACAGGCCATGGAGAACTGGGAGCCTTGTTATGCTGATGGGCGGGATGTAAATTGCCAACAGACACTCGGGAGAAGTGTATGGTGTTTCCTGAAACATCTAAAAAACAAAGCAACAGAGCCTAGGGCACTTCCACTTATGGTCCTATAGCTTAGGGAAATTAAAATCAAAAAGACACAGCCACCCCAAAGTTTGGGACGCCTCTGTTTACAAGAACCTCGTTTACCGTACAAGTTCAACATCGCAGAAAGTGAAAAATGGATAAAGAAGTTGTGGTATTTACTTACAAAGCAATATCACTCAGCAATGAAATCTATGTCATCAGGCCCTTAGCAGCACAATGAGTGGATTCAGGTATGATGATTCTAACTGAAATAAGTCACACAGAAAAAGAAACATCATAAGATATCAGTAATACACGGAATGTAAACTTGGCTCCACAGGAACTGAATTACAGAACAGAACAGGGTCTCAAATTTAGAAAACCAACTTATGCTTGCTTAAGGGGAAAGGTGAGTTGGGGTGCTGCATAAAACCAGAGATTGAAATGAGCACAGATAAAGTTCCTTAAGCCAAATATGAAATAGACAAGAGCTACTCCTTGCTCAACGAAATGGACACAACACCGCATATTAAACGCCTAAGAATGTACCTGACTAGTAAGTATCTTAAAACCTATGGATTGCTATGTCTCCGAAAGAGAATCAAGCATGTGTACAGGGGCATAAACGCAGCAGTGATAGGATTGGAGAGGTTCGGTGAGCAAATGAAGACCCTCTGAAGTCATATTGCATGGTACCCATTCCACGGGTTTCAACTACCCAGGTTTAAGGTATTCTTCCTTCAGCTAAAACATGCATGTGGAACCTAGAGTATGATCAACCATGTGATCGGGAGACGTGTTCAAATATGTCTCAGTTTTCGTACCCTGGTACTCGGGTGCAACATTCCAGACGCTTTACTAACACCCTCCCGACTTGGAGAGTCAGTCCCTTTAACCTCCTGTTTGGCCCAGTTTGCAATTTCTGCGGAAGATGAACAGGAATAGCGAGAACCAATGAGAGACTAGCTGGAGGTGTCTGGACGGGCAAATTTAACTCTCATTTCCCACCAGGAAGAGGAATTAACCAAAGGCTCAGCGTGCCGTGCCGGAACCAGATTAGGGCCTGAAGCCATCCTGCGGTGTTGCGGCCAGCTCAAAAGAAAGCGAGTTGAAGAAAGGAGCTCAGGGGCACTGTAATTCACAAACCTGCAGAGTTATAAATGACAGCTATCGTCCAAAAATATACTGAAGTAAGGCTGCCAAGAGGACTTGAAAGCGGGGCAGAATTGCAGGAAACCGATTTCAGGAGGCAGACTGGAATTGCATTGAAAGCATAGGAAAAGAGGCAGAACGTCCACAATGATGCACTTGGCCAAAAAGGGCGTATGCGTTTTTTCCTGAATATATTCAGGAAAAAACGCATACGCCCTTTTTGGCCAACCAAGCAAGCTTGCAAAGGAAATCTGCACTACAATGAAGTCTCACTTCCCCCCGGTCAAAAGGGCCATCTGAAAAAAGTGTAAAATCCAGAAAGGCAGGACAGGCCATGGAGAACTGGGAGCCTTGTTATGCTGATGGGCGGGATGTAAATTGCCAACAGACACTCGGGAGAAGTGTATGGTGTTTCCTGAAACATCTAAAAAACAAAGCAACAGAGCCTAGGGCACTTCCACTTATGGTCCTATAGCTTAGGGAAATTAAAATCAAAAAGACACAGCCACCCCAAAGTTTGGGACGCCTCTGTTTACAAGAACCTCGTTTACCGTACAAGTTCAACATCGCAGAAAGTGAAAAATGGATAAAGAAGTTGTGGTATTTACTTACAAAGCAATATCACTCAGCAATGAAATCTATGTCATCAGGCCCTTAGCAGCACAATGAGTGGATTCAGGTATGATGATTCTAACTGAAATAAGTCACACAGAAAAAGAAACATCATAAGATATCAGTAATACACGGAATGTAAACTTGGCTACACAGGAACTGAATTACAGAACAGAACAGGGTCTCAAATTTAGAAAACCAACTTATGCTTGCTTAAGGGGAAAGGTGAGTTGGGGTGCTGCATAAAACCAGAGATTGAAATGAGCACAGATAAAGTTCCTTAAGCCAAATATGGAATAGACAAGAGCTACTCCTTGCTCAACGAAATGGACTCAACACCGCATATTAAATGCCTAAGAATGTACCTGACTAGTAAGTATCTTAAAACCTATGGATTGCTATGTCTCCGAAAGAGAATCAAGCATGTGTACAGGGGCATAAACGCAGCAGTGATAGGATTGGAGAGGTTCGGTGAGCAAATGAAGACCCTTTGAAGTCATATTGCATGGTACCCATTCCACGGGTTTCAACTACCCAGGTTTAAGGTATTCTTCCTTCAGCTAAAACATGCATGTGGAACCTAGAGTATGATCAACCATGTGATCGGGAGACGTGTTCAAATATGTCTCAGTTTTCGTACCCTGGTACTCGGGTGCAACATTCCAGACGCTTTACTAACACCCTCCCGACTTGGAGAGTCAGTCCCTTTAACCTCCTGTTTGGCCCAGTTTGCAATTTCTGCGGAAGATGAACAGGAATAGCGAGAACCAATGAGAGACTAGCTGGAAGGTGTCTGGACGGGCAAATTTAACTCTCATTTCCCACCAGGAAGAGGAATTAACCAAAGGCTCAGCATGCCGTGCCGGAACCAGATTAGGGCCTGAAGCCATCCTGCGGTGTTGCGGCCAGCTCAAAAGAAAGCGAGTTGAAGAAAGGAGCTCAGGGGCACTGTAATTCACAAACCTGCAGAGTTATAAATGACAGCTATCGTCCAAAAATATACTGAAGTAAGGCTGCCAAGAGGACTTGAAAGCGGGGCAGAATTGCAGGAAACCGATTTCAGGAGGCAGACTGGAATTGCATTGAAAGCATAGGAAAAGAGGCAGAACGTCCACAATGATGCACTTGGCCAAAAAGGGCGTATGCGTTTTTTCCTGAATATATTCAGGAAAAAACGCATACGCCCTTTTTGGCCAACCAAGCAATCTTGCAAAGGAAATCTGCACTACAATGAAGTCTCACTTCCCCCCGGTCAAAAGGGCCATCTGAAAAAAGTGTAAAATCCAGAAAGGCAGGACAGGCCATGGAGAACTGAGAGCCTTGTTATGCTGATGGGCGGGATGTAAATTGCCAACAGACACTCGGGAGAAGTGTATGGTGTTTCCTGAAACATCTAAAAAACAAAGCAACAGAGCCTAGGGCACTTCCACTTATGGTCCTATAGCTTAGGGAAATTAAAATCAAAAAGACACAGCCACCCCAAAGTTTGGGACGCCTCTGTTTACAAGAACCTCGTTTACAGTACAAGTTCAACATCGCAGAAAGTGAAAAATGGATAAAGAAGTTGTGGTATTTACTTACAAAGCAATATCACTCAGCAATGAAATCTATGTCATCAGGCCCTTAGCAGCACAATGAGTGGATTCAGGTATGATGATTCTAACTGAAATAAGTCACACAGAAAAAGAAACATCATAAGATATCAGTAATACACGGAATGTAAACTTGGCTACACAGGAACTGAATTACAGAACAGAACAGGGTCTCAAATTTAGAAAACCAACTTATGCTTGCTTAAGGGGAAAGGTGAGTTGGGGTGCTGCATAAAACCAGAGATTGAAATGAACACAGATAAAGTTCCTTAAGCCAAATATGGAATAGACAAGAGCTACTCCTTGCTCAACGAAATGGACTCAACACCGCATATTAAACGCCTAAGAATGTACCTGACTAGTAAGTATCTTAAAACCTATGGATTGCTATGTCTCCGAAAGAGAATCAAGCATGTGTACAGGGGCATAAACGCAGCAGTGATAGGATTGGAGAGGTTCGGTGAGCAAATGAAGACCCTCTGAAGTCATATTGCATGGTACGCATTCCACGGGTTTCAACTACCCAGGTTTAAGGTATTCTTCCTTCAGCTAAAACATGCATGTGGAACCTAGAGTATGATCAACCATGTGATCGGGAGACGTGTTCAAATATGTCTCAGTTTTCGTACCCTGGTACTCGGGTGCAACATTCCAGACGCTTTACTAACACCCTCCCGACTTGGAGAGTCAGTCCCTTTAACCTCCTGTTTGGCCCAGTTTGCAATTTCTGCGGAAGATGAACAGGAATAGCGAGAACCAATGAGAGACTAGCTGGAGGTGTCTGGACGGGCAAATTTAACTCTCATTTCCCACCAGGAAGAGGAATTAACCAAAGGCTCAGCGTGCCGTGCCGGAACCAGATTAGGGCCTGAAGCCATCCTGCGGTGTTGCGGCCAGCTCAAAAGAAAGCGAGTTGAAGAAAGGAGCTCAGGGGCACTGTAATTCACAAACCTGCAGAGTTATAAATGACAGCTATCGTCCAAAAATATACTGAAGTAAGGCTGCCAAGAGGACTTGAAAGCGGGGCAGAATTGCAGGAAACCGATTTCAGGAGGCAGACTGGAATTGCATTGAAAGCATAGGAAAAGAGGCAGAACGTCCACAATGATGCACTTGGCCAAAAAGGGCGTATGCGTTTTTTCCTGAATATATTCAGGAAAAAACGCATACGCCCTTTTTGGCCAACCAAGCAAGCTTGCAAAGGAAATCTGCACTACAATGAAGTCTCACTTCCCCCCGGTCAAAAGGGCCATCTGAAAAAAGTGTAAAATCCAGAAAGGCAGGACAGGCCATGGAGAACTGGGAGCCTTGTTATGCTGATGGGCGGGATGTAAATTGCCAACAGACACTCGGGAGAAGTGTATGGTGTTTCCTGAAACATCTAAAAAACAAAGCAACAGAGCCTAGGGCACTTCCACTTATGGTCCTATAGCTTAGGGAAATTAAAATCAAAAAGACACAGCCACCCCAAAGTTTGGGACGCCTCTGTTTACAAGAACCTCGTTTACCGTACAAGTTCAACATCGCAGAAAGTGAAAAATGGATAAAGAAGTTGTGGTATTTACTTACAAAGCAATATCACTCAGCAATGAAATCTATGTCATCAGGCCCTTAGCAGCACAATGAGTGGATTCAGGTATGATGATTCTAACTGAAATAAGTCACACAGAAAAAGAACCATCATAAGATATCAGTAATACACGGAATTTAAACTTGGCTACACAGGAACTGAATTACAGAACAGAACAGGGTCTCAAATTTAGAAAACCAACTTATGCTTGCTTAAGGGTAAAGGTGAGTTGGGGTGCTGCATAAAACCAGAGATTGAAATGAACACAGATAAAGTTCCTTAAGCCAAATATGGAATAGACAAGAGCTACTCCTTGCTCAACGAAATGGACTCAACACCGCATATTAAATGCCTAAGAATGTACCTGACTAGTAAGTATCTTAAAACCTATGGATTGCTATGTCTCCGAAAGAGAATCAAGCATGTGTACAGGGGCATAAACGCAGCAGTGATAGGATTGGAGAGGTTCGGTGAGCAAATGAAGACCCTTTGAAGTCATATTGCATGGTACCCATTCCACGGGTTTCAACTACCCAGGTTTAAGGTATTCTTCCTTCAGCTAAAACATGCATGTGGAACCTAGAGTATGATCAACCATGTGATCGGGAGACGTGTTCAAATATGTCTCAGTTTTCGTACCCTGGTACTCGGGTGCAACATTCCAGACGCTTTACTAACACCCTCCCGACTTGGAGAGTCAGTCCCTTTAACCTCCTGTTTGGCCCAGTTTGCAATTTCTGCGGAAGATGAACAGGAATAGCGAGAACCAATGAGAGACTAGCTGGAGGTGTCTGGACGGGCAAATTTAACTCTCATTTCCCACCAGGAAGAGGAATTAACCAAAGGCTCAGCGTGCCGTGCCGGAACCAGATTAGGGCCTGAAGCCATCCTGCGGTGTTGCGGCCAGCTCAAAAGAAAGCGAGTTGAAGAAAGGAGCTCAGGGGCACTGTAATTCACAAACCTGCAGAGTTATAAATGACAGCTATCGTCCAAAAATATACTGAAGTAAGGCTGCCAAGAGGACTTGAAAGCGGGGCAGAATTGCAGGAAACCGATTTCAGGAGGTAGACTGGAATTGCATTGAAAGCATAGGAAAAGAGGCAGAACGTCCACAATGATGCACTTGGCCAAAAAGGGCGTATGCGTTTTTTCCTGAATATATTCAGGAAAAAACGCATACGCCCTTTTTGGCCAACCAAGCAAGCTTGCAAAGGAAATCTGCACTACAATGAAGTCTCACTTCCCCCCGGTCAAAAGGGCCATCTGAAAAAAGTGTAAAATCCAGAAAGGCAGGACAGGCCATGGAGAACTGGGAGCCTTGTTATGCTGATGGGCGGGATGTAAATTGCCAACAGACACTCGGGAGAAGTGTATGGTGTTTCCTGAAACATCTAAAAAACAAAGCAACAGAGCCTAGGGCACTTCCACTTATGGTCCTATAGCTTAGGGAAATTAAAATCAAAAAGACACAGCCACCCCAAAGTTTGGGACGCCTCTGTTTACAAGAACCTCGTTTACAGTACAAGTTCAACATCGCAGAAAGTGAAAAATGGATAAAGAAGATGTGGTATTTACTTACAAAGCAATATCACTCAGCAATGAAATCTATGTCATCAGGCCCTTAGCAGCACAATGAGTGGATTCAGGTATGATGATTCTAACTGAAATAAGTCACACAGAAAAAGAAACATCATAAGATATCAGTAATACACGGAATGTAAACTTGGCTACACAGGAACTGAATTACAGAACAGAACAGGGTCTCAAATTTAGAAAACCAACTTATGCTTGCTTAAGGGTAAAGGTGAGTTGGGGTGCTGCATAAAACCAGAGATTGAAATGAGCACAGATAAAGTTCCTTAAGCCAAATATGGAATAGACAAGAGCTACTCCTTGCTCAACGAAATGGACTCAACACCGCATATTAAATGCCTAAGAATGTACCTGACTAGTAAGTATCTTAAAACCTATGGATTGCTATGTCTCCGAAAGAGAATCAAGCATGTGTACAGGGGCATAAACGCAGCAGTGATAGGATTGGAGAGGTTCGGTGAGCAAATGAAGACCCTTTGAAGTCATATTGCATGGTACCCATTCCACGGGTTTCAACTACCCAGGTTTAAGGTATTCTTCCTTCAGCTAAAACATGCATGTGGAACCTAGAGTATGATCAACCATGTGATCGGGAGACGTGTTCAAATATGTCTCAGTTTTCGTACCCTGGTACTCGGGTGCAACATTCCAGACGCTTTACTAACACCCTCCCGACTTGGAGAGTCAGTCCCTTTAACCTCCTGTTTGGCCCAGTTTGCAATTTCTGCGGAAGATGAACAGGAATAGCGAGAACCAATGAGAGACTAGCTGGAGGTGTCTGGACGGGCAAATTTAACTCTCATTTCCCACCAGGAAGAGGAATTAACCAAAGGCTCAGCGTGCCGTGCCGGAACCAGATTAGGGCCTGAAGCCATCCTGCGGTGTTGCGGCCAGCTCAAAAGAAAGCGAGTTGAAGAAAGGAGCTCAGGGGCACTGTAATTCACAAACCTGCAGAGTTATAAATGACAGCTATCGTCCAAAAATATACTGAAGTAAGGCTGCCAAGAGGACTTGAAAGCGGGGCAGAATTGCAGGAAACCGATTTCAGGAGGTAGACTGGAATTGCATTGAAAGCATAGGAAAAGAGGCAGAACGTCCACAATGATGCACTTGGCCAAAAAGGGCGTATGCGTTTTTTCCTGAATATATTCAGGAAAAAACGCATACGCCCTTTTTGGCCAACCAAGCAAGCTTGCAAAGGAAATCTGCACTACAATGAAGTCTCACTTCCCCCCGGTCAAAAGGGCCATCTGAAAAAAGTGTAAAATCCAGAAAGGCAGGACAGGCCATGGAGAACTGGGAGCCTTGTTATGCTGATGGGCGGGATGTAAATTGCCAACAGACACTCGGGAGAAGTGTATGGTGTTTCCTGAAACATCTAAAAAACAAAGCAACAGAGCCTAGGGCACTTCCACTTATGGTCCTATAGCTTAGGGAAATTAAAATCAAAAAGACACAGCCACCCCAAAGTTTGGGACGCCTCTGTTTACAAGAACCTCGTTTACAGTACAAGTTCAACATCGCAGAAAGTGAAAAATGGATAAAGAAGATGTGGTATTTACTTACAAAGCAATATCACTCAGCAATGAAATCTATGTCATCAGGCCCTTAGCAGCACAATGAGTGGATTCAGGTATGATGATTCTAACTGAAATAAGTCACACAGAAAAAGAAACATCATAAGATATCAGTAATACACGGAATGTAAACTTGGCTACACAGGAACTGAATTACAGAACAGAACAGGGTCTCAAATTTAGAAAACCAACTTATGCTTGCTTAAGGGTAAAGGTGAGTTGGGGTGCTGCATAAAACCAGAGATTGAAATGAGCACAGATAAAGTTCCTTAAGCCAAATATGGAATAGACAAGAGCTACTCCTTGCTCAACGAAATGGACTCAACACCGCATATTAAATGCCTAAGAATGTACCTGACTAGTAAGTATCTTAAAACCTATGGATTGCTATGTCTCCGAAAGAGAATCAAGCATGTGTACAGGGGCATAAACGCAGCAGTGATAGGATTGGAGAGGTTCGGTGAGCAAATGAAGACCCTTTGAAGTCATATTGCATGGTACCCATTCCACGGGTTTCAACTACCCAGGTTTAAGGTATTCTTCCTTCAGCTAAAACATGCATGTGGAACCTAGAGTATGATCAACCATGTGATCGGGAGACGTGTTCAAATATGTCTCAGTTTTCGTACCCTGGTACTCGGGTACAACATTCCAGACGCTTTACTAACACCCTCCCGACTTGGAGAGTCAGTCCCTTTAACCTCCTGTTTGGCCCAGTTTGCAATTTCTGCGGAAGATGAACAGGAATAGCGAGAACCAATGAGAGACTAGCTGGAAGGTGTCTGGACGGGCAAATTTAACTCTCATTTCCCACCAGGAAGAGGAATTAACCAAAGGCTCAGCGTGCCGTGCCGGAACCAGATTAGGGCCTGAAGCCATCCTGCGGTGTTGCGGCCAGCTCAAAAGAAAGCGAGTTGAAGAAAGGAGCTCAGGGGCACTGTAATTCACAAACCTGCAGAGTTATAAATGACAGCTATCGTCCAAAAATATACTGAAGTAAGGCTGCCAAGAGGACTTGAAAGCGGGGCAGAATTGCAGGAAACCGATTTCAGGAGGTAGACTGGAATTGCATTGAAAGCATAGGAAAAGAGGCAGAACGTCCACAATGATGCACTTGGCCAAAAAGGGCGTATGCGTTTTTTCCTGAATATATTCAGGAAAAAACGCATACGCCCTTTTTGGCCAACCAAGCAAGCTTGCAAAGGAAATCTGCACTACAATGAAGTCTCACTTCCCCCCGGTCAAAAGGGCCATCTGAAAAAAGTGTAAAATCCAGAAAGGCAGGACAGGCCATGGAGAACTGGGAGCCTTGTTATGCTGATGGGCGGGATGTAAATTGCCAACAGACACTCGGGAGAAGTGTATGGTGTTTCCTGAAACATCTAAAAAACAAAGCAACAGAGCCTAGGGCACTTCCACTTATGGTCCTATAGCTTAGGGAAATTAAAATCAAAAAGACACAGCCACCCCAAAGTTTGGGACGCCTCTGTTTACAAGAACCTCGTTTACCGTACAAGTTCAACATCGCAGAAAGTGAAAAATGGATAAAGAAGTTGTGGTATTTACTTACAAAGCAATATCACTCAGCAATGAAATCTATGTCATCAGGCCCTTAGCAGCACAATGAGTGGATTCAGGTATGATGATTCTAACTGAAATAAGTCACACAGAAAAAGAACCATCATAAGATATCAGTAATACACGGAATTTAAACTTGGCTACACAGGAACTGAATTACAGAACAGAACAGGGTCTCAAATTTAGAAAACCAACTTATGCTTGCTTAAGGGTAAAGGTGAGTTGGGGTGCTGCATAAAACCAGAGATTGAAATGAACACAGATAAAGTTCCTTAAGCCAAATATGGAATAGACAAGAGCTACTCCTTGCTCAACGAAATGGACTCAACACCGCATATTAAATGCCTAAGAATGTACCTGACTAGTAAGTATCTTAAAACCTATGGATTGCTATGTCTCCGAAAGAGAATCAAGCATGTGTACAGGGGCATAAACGCAGCAGTGATAGGATTGGAGAGGTTCGGTGAGCAAATGAAGACCCTTTGAAGTCATATTGCATGGTACCCATTCCACGGGTTTCAACTACCCAGGTTTAAGGTATTCTTCCTTCAGCTAAAACATGCATGTGGAACCTAGAGGATGATCAACCATGTGATCGGGAGACGTGTTCAAATATGTCTCAGTTTTCGTACCCTGGTACTCGGGTGCAACATTCCAGACGCTTTACTAACACCCTCCCGACTTGGAGAGTCAGTCCCTTTAACCTCCTGTTTGGCCCAGTTTGCAATTTCTGCGGAAGATGAACAGGAATAGCGAGAACCAATGAGAGACTAGCTGGAGGTGTCTGGACGGGCAAATTTAACTCTCATTTCCCACCAGGAAGAGGAATTAACCAAAGGCTCAGCGTGCCGTGCCGGAACCAGATTAGGGCCTGAAGCCATCCTGCGGTGTTGCGGCCAGCTCAAAAGAAAGCGAGTTGAAGAAAGGAGCTCAGGGGCACTGTAATTCACAAACCTGCAGAGTTATAAATGACAGCTATCGTCCAAAAATATACTGAAGTAAGGCTGCCAAGAGGACTTGAAAGCGGGGCAGAATTGCAGGAAACCGATTTCAGGAGGTAGACTGGAATTGCATTGAAAGCATAGGAAAAGAGGCAGAACGTCCACAATGATGCACTTGGCCAAAAAGGGCGTATGCGTTTTTTCCTGAATATATTCAGGAAAAAACGCATACGCCCTTTTTGGCCAACCAAGCAAGCTTGCAAAGGAAATCTGCACTACAATGAAGTCTCACTTCCCCCCGGTCAAAAGGGCCATCTGAAAAAAGTGTAAAATCCAGAAAGGCAGGACAGGCCATGGAGAACTGGGAGCCTTGTTATGCTGATGGGCGGGATGTAAATTGCCAACAGACACTCGGGAGAAGTGTATGGTGTTTCCTGAAACATCTAAAAAACAAAGCAACAGAGCCTAGGGCACTTCCACTTATGGTCCTATAGCTTAGGGAAATTAAAATCAAAAAGACACAGCCACCCCAAAGTTTGGGACGCCTCTGTTTACAAGAACCTCGTTTACAGTACAAGTTCAACATCGCAGAAATTGAAAAATGGATAAAGAAGTTGTGGTATTTACTTACAAAGCAATATCACTCAGCAATGAAATCTATGTCATCAGGCCCTTAGCAGCACAATGAGTGGATTCAGGTATGATGATTCTAACTGAAATAAGTCACACAGAAAAAGAAACATCATAAGATATCAGTAATACACGGAATGTAAACTTGGCTACACAGGAACTGAATTACAGAACAGAACAGGGTCTCAAATTTAGAAAACCAACTTATGCTTGCTTAAGGGGAAAGGTGAGTTGGGGTGCTGCATAAAACCAGAGATTGAAATGAGCACAGATAAAGTTCCTTAAGCCAAATATGGAATAGACAAGAGCTACTCCTTGCTCAACGAAATGGACTCAACACCGCATATTAAATGCCTAAGAATGTACCTGACTAGTAAGTATCTTAAAACCTATGGATTGCTATGTCTCCGAAAGAGAATCAAGCATGTGTACAGGGGCATAAACGCAGCAGTGATAGGATTGGAGAGGTTCGGTGAGCAAATGAAGACCCTTTGAAGTCATATTGCATGGTACCCATTCCACGGGTTTCAACTACCCAGGTTTAAGGTATTCTTCCTTCAGCTAAAACATGCATGTGGAACCTAGAGTATGATCAACCATGTGATCGGGAGACGTGTTCAAATATGTCTCAGTTTTCGTACCCTGGTACTCGGGTGCAACATTCCAGACGCTTTACTAACACCCTCCCGACTTGGAGAGTCAGTCCCTTTAACCTCCTGTTTGGCCCAGTTTGCAATTTCTGCGGAAGATGAACAGGAATAGCGAGAACCAATGAGAGACTAGCTGGAGGTGTCTGGACGGGCAAATTTAACTCTCATTTCCCACCAGGAAGAGGAATTAACCAAAGGCTCAGCGTGCCGTGCCGGAACCAGATTAGGGCCTGAAGCCATCCTGCGGTGTTGCGGCCAGCTCAAAAGAAAGCGAGTTGAAGAAAGGAGCTCAGGGGCACTGTAATTCACAAACCTGCAGAGTTATAAATGACAGCTATCGTCCAAAAATATACTGAAGTAAGGCTGCCAAGAGGACTTGAAAGCGGGGCAGAATTGCAGGAAACCGATTTCAGGAGGCAGACTGGAATTGCATTGAAAGCATAGGAAAAGAGGCAGAACGTCCACAATGATGCACTTGGCCAAAAAGGGCGTATGCGTTTTTTCCTGAATATATTCAGGAAAAAACGCATACGCCCTTTTTGGCCAACCAAGCAAGCTTGCAAAGGAAATCTGCACTACAATGAAGTCTCACTTCCCCCCGGTCAAAAGGGCCATCTGAAAAAAGTGTAAAATCCAGAAAGGCAGGACAGGCCATGGAGAACTGGGAGCCTTGTTATGCTGATGGGCGGGATGTAAATTGCCAACAGACACTCGGGAGAAGTGTATGGTGTTTCCTGAAACATCTAAAAAACAAAGCAACAGAGCCTAGGGCACTTCCACTTATGGTCCTATAGCTTAGGGAAATTAAAATCAAAAAGACACAGCCACCCCAAAGTTTGGGACGCCTCTGTTTACAAGAACCTCGTTTACAGTACAAGTTCAACATCGCAGAAAGTGAAAAATGGATAAAGAAGATGTGGTATTTACTTACAAAGCAATATCACTCAGCAATGAAATCTATGTCATCAGGCCCTTAGCAGCACAATGAGTGGATTCAGGTATGATGATTCTAACTGAAATAAGTCACACAGAAAAAGAAACATCATAAGATATCAGTAATACACGGAATGTAAACTTGGCTACACAGGAACTGAATTACAGAACAGAACAGGGTCTCAAATTTAGAAAACCAACTTATGCTTGCTTAAGGGGAAAGGTGAGTTGGGGTGCTGCATAAAACCAGAGATTGAAATGAGCACAGATAAAGTTCCTTAAGCCAAATATGGAATAGACAAGAGCTACTCCTTGCTCAACGAAATGGACTCAACACCGCATATTAAATGCCTAAGAATGTACCTGACTAGTAAGTATCTTAAAACCTATGGATTGCTATGTCTCCGAAAGAGAATCAAGCATGTGTACAGGGGCATAAACGCAGCAGTGATAGGATTGGAGAGGTTCGGTGAGCAAATGAAGACCCTTTGAAGTCATATTGCATGGTACCCATTCCACGGGTTTCAACTACCCAGGTTTAAGGTATTCTTCCTTCAGCTAAAACATGCATGTGGAACCTAGAGTATGATCAACCATGTGATCGGGAGACGTGTTCAAATATGTCTCAGTTTTCGTACCCTGGTACTCGGGTGCAACATTCCAGACGCTTTACTAACACCCTCCCGACTTGGAGAGTCAGTCCCTTTAACCTCCTGTTTGGCCCAGTTTGCAATTTCTGCGGAAGATGAACAGGAATAGCGAGAACCAATGAGAGACTAGCTGGAGGTGTCTGGACGGGCAAATTTAACTCTCATTTCCCACCAGGAAGAGGAATTAACCAAAGGCTCAGCGTGCCGTGCCGGAACCAGATTAGGGCCTGAAGCCATCCTGCGGTGTTGCGG
The DNA here is from genome assembly GCF_039906515.1 of Pseudorca crassidens. Lineage (NCBI taxonomy): Eukaryota > Metazoa > Chordata > Mammalia > Artiodactyla > Delphinidae > Pseudorca > Pseudorca crassidens. The sequence continues at coordinate 72,059 of NW_027136172.1, read as the reverse complement.
CCAGCTCAAAAGAAAGCGAGTTGAAGAAAGGAGCTCAGGGGCACTGTAATTCACAAACCTGCAGAGTTATAAATGACAGCTATCGTCCAAAAATATACTGAAGTAAGGCTGCCAAGAGGACTTGAAAGCGGGGCAGAATTGCAGGAAACCGATTTCAGGAGGTAGACTGGAATTGCATTGAAAGCATAGGAAAAGAGGCAGAACGTCCACAATGATGCACTTGGCCAAAAAGGGCGTATGCGTTTTTTCCTGAATATATTCAGGAAAAAACGCATACGCCCTTTTTGGCCAACCAAGCAAGCTTGCAAAGGAAATCTGCACTACAATGAAGTCTCACTTCCCCCCGGTCAAAAGGGCCATCTGAAAAAAGTGTAAAATCCAGAAAGGCAGGACAGGCCATGGAGAACTGGGAGCCTTGTTATGCTGATGGGCGGGATGTAAATTGCCAACAGACACTCGGGAGAAGTGTATGGTGTTTCCTGAAACATCTAAAAAACAAAGCAACAGAGCCTAGGGCACTTCCACTTATGGTCCTATAGCTTAGGGAAATTAAAATCAAAAAGACACAGCCACCCCAAAGTTTGGGACGCCTCTGTTTACAAGAACCTCGTTTACAGTACAAGTTCAACATCGCAGAAAGTGAAAAATGGATAAAGAAGATGTGGTATTTACTTACAAAGCAATATCACTCAGCAATGAAATCTATGTCATCAGGCCCTTAGCAGCACAATGAGTGGATTCAGGTATGATGATTCTAACTGAAATAAGTCACACAGAAAAAGAAACATCATAAGATATCAGTAATACACGGAATGTAAACTTGGCTACACAGGAACTGAATTACAGAACAGAACAGGGTCTCAAATTTAGAAAACCAACTTATGCTTGCTTAAGGGGAAAGGTGAGTTGGGGTGCTGCATAAAACCAGAGATTGAAATGAGCACAGATAAAGTTCCTTAAGCCAAATATGGAATAGACAAGAGCTACTCCTTGCTCAACGAAATGGACTCAACACCGCATATTAAACGCCTAAGAATGTACCTGACTAGTAAGTATCTTAAAACCTATGGATTGCTATGTCTCCGAAAGAGAATCAAGCATGTGTACAGGGGCATAAACGCAGCAGTGATAGGATTGGAGAGGTTCGGTGAGCAAATGAAGACCCTTTGAAGTCATATTGCATGGTACCCATTCCACGGGTTTCAACTACCCAGGTTTAAGGTATTCTTCCTTCAGCTAAAACATGCATGTGGAACCTAGAGTATGATCAACCATGTGATCGGGAGACGTGTTCAAATATATCTCAGTTTTCGTACCCTGGTACTCGGGTGCAACATTCCAGACGCTTTACTAACACCCTCCCGACTTGGAGAGTCAGTCCCTTTAACCTCCTGTTTGGCCCAGTTTGCAATTTCTGCGGAAGATGAACAGGAATAGCGAGAACCAATGAGAGACTAGCTGGAAGGTGTCTGGACGGGCAAATTTAACTCTCATTTCCCACCAGGAAGAGGAATTAACCAAAGGCTCAGCGTGCCGTGCCGGAACCAGATTAGGGCCTGAAGCCATCCTGCGGTGTTGCGGCCAGCTCAAAAGAAAGCGAGTTGAAGAAAGGAGCTCAGGGGCACTGTAATTCACAAACCTGCAGAGTTATAAATGACAGCTATCGTCCAAAAATATACTGAAGTAAGGCTGCCAAGAGGACTTGAAAGCGGGGCAGAATTGCAGGAAACCGATTTCAGGAGGTAGACTGGAATTGCATTGAAAGCATAGGAAAAGAGGCAGAACGTCCACAATGATGCACTTGGCCAAAAAGGGCGTATGCGTTTTTTCCTGAATATATTCAGGAAAAAACGCATACGCACTTTTTGGCCAACCAAGCAAGCTTGCAAAGGAAATCTGCACTACAATGAAGTCTCACTTCCCCCCGGTCAAAAGGGCCATCTGAAAAAAGTGTAAAATCCAGAAAGGCAGGACAGGCCATGGAGAACTGGGAGCCTTGTTATGCTGATGGGCGGGATGTAAATTGCCAACAGACACTCGGGAGAAGTGTATGGTGTTTCCTGAAACATCTAAAAAACAAAGCAACAGACCCTAGGGCACTTCCACTTATGGTCCTATAGCTTAGGGAAATTAAAATCAAAAAGACACAGCCACCCCAAAGTTTGGGACGCCTCTGTTTACAAGAACCTCGTTTACAGTACAAGTTCAACATCGCAGAAAGTGAAAAATGGATAAAGAAGATGTGGTATTTACTTACAAAGCAATATCACTCAGCAATGAAATCTATGTCATCAGGCCCTTAGCAGCACAATGAGTGGATTCAGGTATGATGATTCTAACTGAAATAAGTCACACAGAAAAAGAAACATCATAAGATATCAGTAATACACGGAATGTAAACTTGGCTACACAGGAACTGAATTACAGAACAGAACAGGGTCTCAAATTTAGAAAACCAACTTATGCTTGCTTAAGGGGAAAGGTGAGTTGGGGTGCTGCATAAAACCAGAGATTGAAATGAGCACAGATAAAGTTCCTTAAGCCAAATATGGAATAGACAAGAGCTACTCCTTGCTCAACGAAATGGACTCAACACCGCATATTAAACGCCTAAGAATGTACCTGACTAGTAAGTATCTTAAAACCTATGGATTGCTATGTCTCCGAAAGAGAATCAAGCATGTGTACAGGGGCATAAACGCAGCAGTGATAGGATTGGAGAGGTTCGGTGAGCAAATGAAGACCCTTTGAAGTCATATTGCATGGTACCCATTCCACGGGTTTCAACTACCCAGGTTTAAGGTATTCTTCCTTCAGCTAAAACATGCATGTGGAACCTAGAGTATGATCAACCATGTGATCGGGAGACGTGTTCAAATATATCTCAGTTTTCGTACCCTGGTACTCGGGTGCAACATTCCAGACGCTTTACTAACACCCTCCCGACTTGGAGAGTCAGTCCCTTTAACCTCCTGTTTGGCCCAGTTTGCAATTTCTGCGGAAGATGAACAGGAATAGCGAGAACCAATGAGAGACTAGCTGGAAGGTGTCTGGACGGGCAAATTTAACTCTCATTTCCCACCAGGAAGAGGAATTAACCAAAGGCTCAGCGTGCCGTGCCGGAACCAGATTAGGGCCTGAAGCCATCCTGCGGTGTTGCGGCCAGCTCAAAAGAAAGCGAGTTGAAGAAAGGAGCTCAGGGGCACTGTAATTCACAAACCTGCAGAGTTATAAATGACAGCTATCGTCCAAAAATATACTGAAGTAAGGCTGCCAAGAGGACTTGAAAGCGGGGCAGAATTGCAGGAAACCGATTTCAGGAGGTAGACTGGAATTGCATTGAAAGCATAGGAAAAGAGGCAGAACGTCCACAATGATGCACTTGGCCAAAAAGGGCGTATGCGTTTTTTCCTGAATATATTCAGGAAAAAACGCATACGCACTTTTTGGCCAACCAAGCAAGCTTGCAAAGGAAATCTGCACTACAATGAAGTCTCACTTCCCCCCGGTCAAAAGGGCCATCTGAAAAAAGTGTAAAATCCAGAAAGGCAGGACAGGCCATGGAGAACTGGGAGCCTTGTTATGCTGATGGGCGGGATGTAAATTGCCAACAGACACTCGGGAGAAGTGTATGGTGTTTCCTGAAACATCTAAAAAACAAAGCAACAGACCCTAGGGCACTTCCACTTATGGTCCTATAGCTTAGGGAAATTAAAATCAAAAAGACACAGCCACCCCAAAGTTTGGGACGCCTCTGTTTACAAGAACCTCGTTTACCGTACAAGTTCAACATCGCAGAAAGTGAAAAATGGATAAAGAAGTTGTGGTATTTACTTACAAAGCAATATCACTCAGCAATGAAATCTATGTCATCAGGCCCTTAGCAGCACAATGAGTGGATTCAGGTATGATGATTCTAACTGAAATAAGTCACACAGAAAAAGAAACATCATAAGATATCAGTAATACACGGAATGTAAACTTGGCTACACAGGAACTGAATTACAGAACAGAACAGGGTCTCAAATTTAGAAAACCAACTTATGCTTGCTTAAGGGTAAAGGGGAGTTGGGGTGCTGCATAAAACCAGAGATTGAAATGAACACAGATAAAGTTCCTTAAGCCAAATATGGAATAGACAAGAGCTACTCCTTGCTCAACGAAATGGACTCAACACCGCATATTAAACGCCTAAGAATGTACCTGACTAGTAAGTATCTTAAAACCTATGGATTGCTATGTCTCCGAAAGAGAATCAAGCATGTGTACAGGGGCATAAACGCAGCAGTGATAGGATTGGAGAGGTTCGGTGAGCAAATGAAGACCCTTTGAAGTCATATTGCATGGTACCCATTCCACGGGTTTCAACTACCCAGGTTTAAGGTATTCTTCCTTCAGCTAAAACATGCATGTGGAACCTAGAGTATAATCAACCATGTGATCGGGAGACGTGTTCAAATATGTCTCAGTTTTCGTACCCTGGTACTCGGGTGCAACATTCCAGACGCTTTACTAACACCCTCCCGACTTGGAGAGTCAGTCCCTTTAACCTCCTTTTTGGCCCAGTTTGCAATTTCTGCGGAACATGAACAGGAATAGCGAGAACCAATGAGAGACTAGCTGGAAGGTGTCTGGACGGGCAAATTTAACTCTCATTTCCCACCAGGAAGAGGAATTAACCAAAGGCTCAGCGTGCCGTGCCGGAACCAGATTAGGGCCTGAAGCCATCCTGCGGTGTTGCGGCCAGCTCAAAAGAAAGCGAGTTGAAGAAAGGAGCTCAGGGGCACTGTAATTCACAAACCTGCAGAGTTATAAATGACAGCTATCGTCCAAAAATATACTGAAGTAAGGCTGCCAAGAGGACTTGAAAGCGGGGCAGAATTGCAGGAAACCGATTTCAGGAGGCAGACTGGAATTGCATTGAAAGCATAGGAAAAGAGGCAGAACGTCCACAATGATGCACTTGGCCAAAAAGGGCGTATGCGTTTTTTCCTGAATATATTCAGGAAAAAACGCATACGCCCTTTTTGGCCAACCAAGCAAGCTTGCAAAGGAAATCTGCACTACAATGAAGTCTCACTTCCCCCCGGTCAAAAGGGCCATCTGAAAAAAGTATAAAATCCAGAAAGGCAGGACAGGCCATGGAGAACTGGGAGCCTTGTTATGCTGATGGGCGGGATGTAAATTGCCAACAGACACTCGGGAGAAGTGTATGGTGTTTCCTGAAACATCTAAAAAACAAAGCAACAGAGCCTAGGGCACTTCCACTTATGGTCCTATAGCTTAGGGAAATTAAAATCAAAAAGACACAGCCACCCCAAAGTTTGGGACGCCTCTGTTTACAAGAACCTCGTTTACCGTACAAGTTCAACATCGCAGAAAGTGAAAAATGGATAAAGAAGTTGTGGTATTTACTTACAAAGCAATATCACTCAGCAATGAAATCTATGTCATCAGGCCCTTAGCAGCACAATGAGTGGATTCAGGTATGATGATTCTAACTGAAATAAGTCACACAGAAAAAGAAACATCATAAGATATCAGTAATACACGGAATGTAAACTTGGCTACACAGGAACTGAATTACAGAACAGAACAGGGTCTCAAATTTAGAAAACCAACTTATGCTTGCTTAAGGGTAAAGGGGAGTTGGGGTGCTGCATAAAACCAGAGATTGAAATGAGCACAGATAAAGTTCCTTAAGCCAAATATGGAATAGACAAGAGCTACTCCTTGCTCAACGAAATGGACTCAACACCGCATATTAAACGCCTAAGAATGTACCTGACTAGTAAGTATCTTAAAACCTATGGATTGCTATGTCTCCGAAAGAGAATCAAGCATGTGTACAGGGGCATAAACGCAGCAGTGATAGGATTGGAGAGGTTCGGTGAGCAAATGAAGACACTTTGAAGTCATATTGCATGGTACCCATTCCACGGGTTTCAACTACCCAGGTTTAAGGTATTCTTCCTTCAGCTAAAACATGCATGTGGAACCTAGAGTATGATCAACCATGTGATCGGGAGACGTGTTCAAATATGTCTCAGTTTTCGTACCCTGGTACTCGGGTGCAACATTCCAGACGCTTTACTAACACCCTCCCGACTTGGAGAGTCAGTCCCTTTAACCTCCTGTTTGGCCCAGTTTGCAATTTCTGCGGAAGATGAACAGGAATAGCGAGAACCAATGAGAGACTAGCTGGAAGGTGTCTGGACGGGCAAATTTAACTCTCATTTCCCACCAGGAAGAGGAATTAACCAAAGGCTCAGCGTGCCGTGCCGGAACCAGATTAGGGCCTGAAGCCATCCTGCGGTGTTGCGGCCAGCTCAAAAGAAAGCGAGTTGAAGAAAGGAGCTCAGGGGCACTGTAATTCACAAACCTGCAGAGTTATAAATGACAGCTATCGTCCAAAAATATACTGAAGTAAGGCTGCCAAGAGGACTTGAAAGCGGGGCAGAATTGCAGGAAACCGATTTCAGGAGGTAGACTGGAATTGCATTGAAAGCATAGGAAAAGAGGCAGAACGTCCACAATGATGCACTTGGCCAAAAAGGGCGTATGCGTTTTTTCCTGAATATATTCAGGAAAAAACGCATACGCCCTTTTTGGCCAACCAAGCAAGCTTGCAAAGGAAATCTGCACTAAAATGAAGTCTCACTTCCCCCCGGTCAAAAGGGCCATCTGAAAAAAGTGTAAAATCCAGAAAGACAGGACAGGCCATGGAGAACTGGGAGCCTTGTTATGCTGATGGGCGGGATGTAAATTGCCAACAGACACTCGGGAGAAGTGTATGGTGTTTCCTGAAACATCTAAAAAACAAAGCAACAGAGCCTAGGGCACTTCCACTTATGGTCCTATAGCTTAGGGAAATTAAAATCAAAAAGACACAGCCACCCCAAAGTTTGGGACGCCTCTGTTTACAAGAACCTCGTTTACCGTACAAGTTCAACATCGCAGAAAGTGAAAAATGGATAAAGAAGTTGTGGTATTTACTTACAAAGCAATATCACTCAGCAATGAAATCTATGTCATCAGGCCCTTAGCAGCACAATGAGTGGATTCAGGTATGATGATTCTAACTGAAATAAGTCACACAGAAAAAGAAACATCATAAGATATCAGTAATACACGGAATGTAAACTTGGCTACACAGGAACTGAATTACAGAACAGAACAGGGTCTCAAATTTAGAAAACCAACTTATGCTTGCTTAAGGGGAAAGGTGAGTTGGGGTGCTGCATAAAACCAGAGATTGAAATGAGCACAGATAAAGTTCCTTAAGCCAAATATGGAATAGACAAGAGCTACTCCTTGCTCAACGAAATGGACTCAACACCGCATATTAAATGCCTAAGAATGTACCTGACTAGTAAGTATCTTAAAACCTATGGATTGCTATGTCTCCGAAAGAGAATCAAGCATGTGTACAGGGGCATAAACGCAGCAGTGATAGGATTGGAGAGGTTCGGTGAGCAAATGAAGACCCTTTGAAGTCATATTGCATGGTACCCATTCCACGGGTTTCAACTACCCAGGTTTAAGGTATTCTTCCTTCAGCTAAAACATGCATGTGGAACCTAGAGAATGATCAACCATGTGATCGGGAGACGTGTTCAAATATGTCTCAGTTTTCGTACCCTGGTACTCGGGTGCAACATTCCAGACGCTTTACTAACACCCTCCCGACTTGGAGAGTCAGTCCCTTTAACCTCCTGTTTGGCCCAGTTTGCAATTTCTGCGGAAGATGAACAGGAATAGCGAGAACCAATGAGAGACTAGCTGGAGGTGTCTGGACGGGCAAATTTAACTCTCATTTCCCACCAGGAAGAGGAATTAACCAAAGGCTCAGCGTGCCGTGCCGGAACCAGATTAGGGCCTGAAGCCATCCTGCGGTGTTGCGGCCAGCTCAAAAGAAAGCGAGTTGAAGAAAGGAGCTCAGGGGCACTGTAATTCACAAACCTGCAGAGTTATAAATGACAGCTATCGTCCAAAAATATACTGAAGTAAGGCTGCCAAGAGGACTTGAAAGCGGGGCAGAATTGCAGGAAACCGATTTCAGGAGGTAGACTGGAATTGCATTGAAAGCATAGGAAAAGAGGCAGAACGTCCACAATGATGCACTTGGCCAAAAAGGGCGTATGCGTTTTTTCCTGAATATATTCAGGAAAAAACGCATACGCCCTTTTTGGCCAACCAAGCAAGCTTGCAAAGGAAATCTGCACTACAATGAAGTCTCACTTCCCCCCGGTCAAAAGGGCCATCTGAAAAAAGTGTAAAATCCAGAAAGGCAGGACAGGCCATGGAGAACTGGGAGCCTTGTTATGCTGATGGGCGGGATGTAAATTGCCAACAGACACTCGGGAGAAGTGTATGGTGTTTCCTGAAACATCTAAAAAACAAAGCAACAGAGCCTAGGGCACTTCCACTTATGGTCCTATAGCTTAGGGAAATTAAAATCAAAAAGACACAGCCACCCATAAAGTTTGGGACACCTCTGTTTACAAGAACCTCGTTTACAGTACAAGTTCAACATCGCAGAAAGTGAAAAATGGATAAAGAAGTTGTGGTATTTACTTACAAAGCAATATCACTCAGCAATGAAATCTATGTCATCAGGCCCTTAGCAGCACAATGAGTGGATTCAGGTATGATGATTCTAACTGAAATAAGTCACACAGAAAAAGAAACATCATAAGATATCAGTAATACACGGAATGTAAACTTGGCTACACAGGAACTGAATTACAGAACAGAACAGGGTCTCAAATTTAGAAAACCAACTTATGCTTGCTTAAGGGGAAAGGTGAGTTGGGGTGCTGCATAAAACCAGAGATTGAAATGAGCACAGATAAAGTTCCTTAAGCCAAATATGGAATAGACAAGAGCTACTCCTTGCTCAACGAAATGGACTCAACACCGCATATTAAATGCCTAAGAATGTACCTGACTAGTAAGTATCTTAAAACCTATGGATTGCTATGTCTCCGAAAGAGAATCAAGCAAGTGTACAGGGGCATAAACGCAGCAGTGATAGGATTGGAGAGGTTCGGTGAGCAAATGAAGACCCTTTGAAGTCATATTGCATGGTACCCATTCCACGGGTTTCAACTACCCAGGTTTAAGGTATTCTTCCTTCAGCTAAAACATGCATGTGGAACCTAGAGTCTGATCAACCATGTGATCGGGAGACGTGTTCAAATATGTCTCAGTTTTCGTACCCTGGTACTCGGGTGCAACATTCCAGACGCTTTACTAACACCCTCCCGACTTGGAGAGTCAGTCCCTTTAACCTCCTGTTTGGCCCAGTTTGCAATTTCTGCGGAAGATGAACAGGAATAGCGAGAACCAATGAGAGACTAGCTGGAAGGTGTCTGGACGGGCAAATTTAACTCTCATTTCCCACCAGGAAGAGGAATTAACCAAAGGCTCAGCGTGCCGTGCCGGAACCAGATTAGGGCCTGAAGCCATCCTGCGGTGTTGCGGCCAGCTCAAAAGAAAGCGAGTTGAAGAAAGGAGCTCAGGGGCACTGTAATTCACAAACCTGCAGAGTTATAAATGACAGCTATCGTCCAAAAATATACTGAAGTAAGGCTGCCAAGAGGACTTGAAAGCGGGGCAGAATTGCAGGAAACCGATTTCAGGAGGTAGACTGGAATTGCATTGAAAGCATAGGAAAAGAGGCAGAACGTCCACAATGATGCACTTGGCCAAAAAGGGCGTATGCGTTTTTTCCTGAATATATTCAGGAAAAAACGCATACGCCCTTTTTGGCCAACCAAGCAAGCTTGCAAAGGAAATCTGCACTACAATGAAGTCTCACTTCCTCCCGGTCAGAAGGGCCATCTGAAAAAAGTGTAAAATCCAGAAAGGCAGGACAGGCCATGGAGAACTGGGAGCCTTGTTATGCTGATGGGCGGGATGTAAATTGCCAACAGACACTCGGGAGAAGTGTATGGTGTTTCCTGAAACATCTAAAAAACAAAGCAACAGAGCCTAGGGCACTTCCACTTATGGTCCTATAGCTTAGGGAAATTAAAATCAAAAAGACACAGCCACCCCAAAGTTTGGGACGCCTCTGTTTACAAGAACCTCGTTTACCGTACAAGTTCAACATCGCAGAAAGTGAAAAATGGATAAAGAAGTTGTGGTATTTACTTACAAAGCAATATCACTCAGCAATGAAATCTATGTCATCAGGCCCTTAGCAGCACAATGAGTGGATTCAGGTATGATGATTCTAACTGAAATAAGTCACACAGAAAAAGAAACATCATAAGATATCAGTAATACACGGAATGTAAACTTGGCTACACAGGAACTGAATTACAGAACAGAACAGGGTCTCAAATTTAGAAAACCAACTTATGCTTGCTTAAGGGGAAAGGTGAGTTGGGGTGCTGCATAAAACCAGAGATTGAAATGAGCACAGATAAAGTTCCTTAAGCCAAATATGGAATAGACAAGAGCTACTCCTTGCTCAACGAAATGGACTCAACACCGCATATTAAATGCCTAAGAATGTACCTGACTAGTAAGTATCTTAAAACCTATGGATTGCTATGTCTCCGAAAGAGAATCAAGCAAGTGTACAGGGGCATAAACGCAGCAGTGATAGGATTGGAGAGGTTCGGTGAGCAAATGAAGACCCTTTGAAGTCATATTGCATGGTACCCATTCCACGGGTTTCAACTACCCAGGTTTAAGGTATTCTTCCTTCAGCTAAAACATGCATGTGGAACCTAGAGTCTGATCAACCATGTGATCGGGAGACGTGTTCAAATATGTCTCAGTTTTCGTACCCTGGTACTCGGGTGCAACATTCCAGACGCTTTACTAACACCCTCCCGACTTGGAGAGTCAGTCCCTTTAACCTCCTGTTTGGCCCAGTTTGCAATTTCTGCGGAAGATGAACAGGAATAGCGAGAACCAATGAGAGACTAGCTGGAGGTGTCTGGACGGGCAAATTTAACTCTCATTTCCCACCAGGAAGAGGAATTAACCAAAGGCTCAGCGTGCCGTGCCGGAACCAGATTAGGGCCTGAAGCCATCCTGCGGTGTTGCGGCCAGCTCAAAAGAAAGCGAGTTGAAGAAAGGAGCTCAGGGGCACTGTAATTCACAAACCTGCAGAGTTATAAATGACAGCTATCGTCCAAAAATATACTGAAGTAAGGCTGCCAAGAGGACTTGAAAGCGGGGCAGAATTGCAGGAAACCGATTTCAGGAGGCAGACTGGAATTGCATTGAAAGCATAGGAAAAGAGGCAGAACGTCCACAATGATGCACTTGGCCAAAAAGTGCGTATGCGTTTTTTCCTGAATATATTCAGGAAAAAACGCATACGCCCTTTTTGGCCAACCAAGCAAGCTTGCAAAGGAAATCTGCACTACAATGAAGTCTCACTTCCCCCCGGTCAAAAGGGCCATCTGAAAAAAGTGTAAAATCCAGAAAGGCAGGACAGGCCATGGAGAACTGGGAGCCTTGTTATGCTGATGGGCGGGATGTAAATTGCCAACAGACACTCGGGAGAAGTGTATGGTGTTTCCTGAAACATCTAAAAAACAAAGCAACCGAGCCTAGGGCACTTCCACTTATGGTCCTATAGCTTAGGGAAATTAAAATCAAAAAGACACAGCCACCCCAAAGTTTGGGACGCCTCTGTTTACAAGAACCTCGTTTACCGTACAAGTTCAACATCGCAGAAAGTGAAAAATGGATAAAGAAGTTGTGGTATTTACTTACAAAGCAATATCACTCAGCAATGAAATCTATGTCATCAGGCCCTTAGCAGCACAATGAGTGGATTCAGGTATGATGATTCTAACTGAAATAAGTCACACAGAAAAAGAAACATCATAAGATATCAGTAATACACGGAATGTAAACTTGGCTACACAGGAACTGAATTACAGAACAGAACAGGGTCTCAAATTTAGAAAACCAACTTATGCTTGCTTAAGGGGAAAGGTGAGTTGGGGTGCTGCATAAAACCAGAGATTGAAATGAGCACAGATAAAGTTCCTTAAGCCAAATATGGAATAGACAAGAGCTACTCCTTGCTCAACGAAATGGACTCAACACCGCATATTAAATGCCTAAGAATGTACCTGACTAGTAAGTATCTTAAAACCTATGGATTGCTATGTCTCCGAAAGAGAATCAAGCATGTGTACAGGGGCATAAACGCAGCAGTGATAGGATTGGAGAGGTTCGGTGAGCAAATGAAGACCCTTTGAAGTCATATTGCATGGTACCCATTCCACGGGTTTCAACTACCCAGGTTTAAGGTATTCTTCCTTCAGCTAAAACATGCATGTGGAACCTAGAGTCTGATCAACCATGTGATCGGGAGACGTGTTCAAATATGTCTCAGTTTTCGTACCCTGGTACTCGGGTGCAACATTCCAGACGCTTTACTAACACCCTCCCGACTTGGAGAGTCAGTCCCTTTAACCTCCTGTTTGGCCCAGTTTGCAATTTCTGCGGAAGATGAACAGGAATAGCGAGAACCAATGAGAGACTAGCTGGAGGTGTCTGGACGGGCAAATTTAACTCTCATTTCCCACCAGGAAGAGGAATTAACCAAAGGCTCAGCGTGCCGTGCCGGAACCAGATTAGGGCCTGAAGCCATCCTGCGGTGTTGCGGCCAGCTCAAAAGAAAGCGAGTTGAAGAAAGGAGCTCAGGGGCACTGTAATTCACAAACCTGCAGAGTTATAAATGACAGCTATCGTCCAAAAATATACTGAAGTAAGGCTGCCAAGAGGACTTGAAAGCGGGGCAGAATTGCAGGAAACCGATTTCAGGAGGCAGACTGGAATTGCATTGAAAGCATAGGAAAAGAGGCAGAACGTCCACAATGATGCACTTGGCCAAAAAGGGCGTATGCGTTTTTTCCTGAATATATTCAGGAAAAAACGCATACGCCCTTTTTGGCCAACCAAGCAAGCTTGCAAAGGAAATCTGCACTACAATGAAGTCTCACTTCCTCCCGGTCAAAAGGGCCATCTGAAAAAAGTGTAAAATCCAGAAAGGCAGGACAGGCCATGGAGAACTGGGAGCCTTGTTATGCTGATGGGCGGGATGTAAATTGCCAACAGACACTCGGGAGAAGTGTATGGTGTTTCCTGAAACATCTAAAAAACAAAGCAACAGAGCCTAGGGCACTTCCACTTATGGTCCTATAGCTTAGGGAAATTAAAATCAAAAAGACACAGCCACCCCAAAGTTTGGGACGCCTCTGTTTACAAGAACCTCGTTTACCGTACAAGTTCAACATCGCAGAAAGTGAAAAATGGATAAAGAAGTTGTGGTATTTACTTACAAAGCAATATCACTCAGCAATGAAATCTATGTCATCAGGCCCTTAGCAGCACAATGAGTGGATTCAGGTATGATGATTCTAACTGAAATAAGTCACACAGAAAAAGAAACATCATAAGATATCAGTAATACACGGAATGTAAACTTGGCTACACAGGAACTGAATTACAGAACAGAACAGGGTCTCAAATTTAGAAAACCAACTTATGCTTGCTTAAGGGGAAAGGTGAGTTGGGGTGCTGCATAAAACCAGAGATTGAAATGAGCACAGATAAAGTTCCTTAAGCCAAATATGGAATAGACAAGAGCTACTCCTTGCTCAACGAAATGGACTCAACACCGCATATTAAATGCCTAAGAATGTACCTGACTAGTAAGTATCTTAAAACCTATGGATTGCTATGTCTCCGAAAGAGAATCAAGCATGTGTACAGGGGCATAAACGCAGCAGTGATAGGATTGGAGAGGTTCGGTGAGCAAATGAAGACCCTTTGAAGTCATATTGCATGGTACCCATTCCACGGGTTTCAACTACCCAGGTTTAAGGTATTCTTCCTTCAGCTAAAACATGCATGTGGAACCTAGAGTATGATCAACCATGTGATCGGGAGACGTGTTCAAATATGTCTCAGTTTTCGTACTCTGGTACTCGGGTGCAACATTCCAGACGCTTTACTAACACCCTCCCGACTTGGAGAGTCAGTCCCTTTAACCTCCTGTTTGGCCCAGTTTGCAATTTCTGCGGAAGATGAACAGGAATAGTGAGAACCAATGAGAGACTAGCTGGAGGTGTCTGGACGGGCAAATTTAACTCTCATTTCCCACCAGGAAGAGGAATTAACCAAAGGCTCAGCGTGCCGTGCCGGAACCAGATTAGGGCCTGAAGCCATCCTGCGGTGTTGCGGCCAGCTCAAAAGAAAGCGAGTTGAAGAAAGGAGCTCAGGGGCACTGTAATTCACAAACCTGCAGAGTTATAAATGACAGCTATCGTCCAAAAATATACTGAAGTAAGGCTGCCAAGAGGACTTGAAAGCGGGGCAGAATTGCAGGAAACCGATTTCAGGAGGTAGACTGGAATTGCATTGAAAGCATAGGAAAAGAGGCAGAACGTCCACAATGATGCACTTGGCCAAAAAGGGCGTATGCGTTTTTTCCTGAATATATTCAGGAAAAAACGCATACGCCCTTTTTGGCCAACCAAGCAAGCTTGCAAAGGAAATCTGCACTACAATGAAGTCTCACTTCCCCCCGGTCAAAAGGGCCATCTGAAAAAAGTGTAAAATCCAGAAAGGCAGGACAGGCCATGGAGAACTGGGAGCCTTGTTATGCTGATGGGCGGGATGTAAATTGCCAACAGACACTCGGGAGAAGTGTATGGTGTTTCCTGAAACATCTAAAAAACAAAGCAACAGAGCCTAGGGCACTTCCACTTATGGTCCTATAGCTTAGGGAAATTAAAATCAAAAAGACACAGCCACCCCAAAGTTTGGGACGCCTCTGTTTACAAGAACCTCGTTTACAGTACAAGTTCAACATCGCAGAAAGTGAAAAATGGATAAAGAAGTTGTGGTATTTACTTACAAAGCAATATCACTCAGCAATGAAATCTATGTCATCAGGCCCTTAGCAGCACAATGAGTGGATTCAGGTATGATGATTCTAACTGAAATAAGTCACACAGAAAAAGAACCATCATAAGATATCAGTAATACACGGAATGTAAACTTGGCTACACAGGAACTGAATTACAGAACAGAACAGGGTCTCAAATTTAGAAAACCAACTTATGCTTGCTTAAGGGGAAAGGTGAGTTGGGGTGCTGCATAAAACCAGAGATTGAAATGAGCACAGATAAAGTTCCTTAAGCCAAATATGGAATAGACAAGAGCTACTCCTTGCTCAACGAAATGGACTCAACACCGCATATTAAATGCCTAAGAATGTACCTGACTAGTAAGTATCTTAAAACCTATGGATTGCTATGTCTCCGAAAGAGAATCAAGCATGTGTACAGGGGCATAAACGCAGCAGTGATAGGATTGGAGAGGTTCGGTGAGCAAATGAAGACCCTTTGAAGTCATATTGCATGGTACCCATTCCACGGGTTTCAACTACCCAGGTTTAAGGTATTCTTCCTTCAGCTAAAACATGCATGTGGAACCTAGAGTATGATCAACCATGTGATCGGGAGACGTGTTCAAATATGTCTCAGTTTTCGTACCCTGGTACTCGGGTGCAACATTCCAGACGCTTTACTAACACCCTCCCGACTTGGAGAGTCAGTCCCTTTAACCTCCTGTTTGGCCCAGTTTGCAATTTCTGCGGAAGATGAACAGGAATAGCGAGAACCAATGAGAGACTAGCTGGAGGTGTCTGGACGGGCAAATTTAACTCTCATTTCCCACCAGGAAGAGGAATTAACCAAAGGCTCAGCGTGCCGTGCCGGAACCAGATTAGGGCCTGAAGCCATCCTGCGGTGTTGCGGCCAGCTCAAAAGAAAGCGAGTTGAAGAAAGGAGCTCAGGGGCACTGTAATTCACAAACCTGCAGAGTTATAAATGACAGCTATCGTCCAAAAATATACTGAAGTAAGGCTGCCAAGAGGACTTGAAAGCGGGGCAGAATTGCAGGAAACCGATTTCAGGAGGTAGACTGGAATTGCATTGAAAGCATAGGAAAAGAGGCAGAACGTCCACAATGATGCACTTGGCCAAAAAGGGCGTATGCGTTTTTTCCTGAATATATTCAGGAAAAAACGCATACGCCCTTTTTGGCCAACCAAGCAAGCTTGCAAAGGAAATCTGCACTACAATGAAGTCTCACTTCCCCCCGGTCAAAAGGGCCATCTGAAAAAAGTGTAAAATCCAGAAAGGCAGGACAGGCCATGGAGAACTGGGAGCCTTGTTATGCTGATGGGCGGGATGTAAATTGCCAACAGACACTCGGGAGAAGTGTATGGTGTTTCCTGAAACATCTAAAAAACAAAGCAACAGAGCCTAGGGCACTTCCACTTATGGTCCTATAGCTTAGGGAAATTAAAATCAAAAAGACACAGCCACCCCAAAGTTTGGGACGCCTCTGTTTACAAGAACCTCGTTTACAGTACAAGTTCAACATCGCAGAAAGTGAAAAATGGATAAAGAAGTTGTGGTATTTACTTACAAAGCAATATCACTCAGCAATGAAATCTATGTCATCAGGCCCTTAGCAGCACAATGAGTGGATTCAGGTATGATGATTCTAACTGAAATAAGTCACACAGAAAAAGAAACATCATAAGATATCAGTAATACACGGAATGTAAACTTGGCTACACAGGAACTGAATTACAGAACAGAACAGGGTCTCAAATTTAGAAAACCAACTTATGCTTGCTTAAGGGGAAAGGTGAGTTGGGGTGCTGCATAAAACCAGAGATTGAAATGAGCACAGATAAAGTTCCTTAAGCCAAATATGGAATAGACAAGAGCTACTCCTTGCTCAACGAAATGGACTCAACACCGCATATTAAATGCCTAAGAATGTACCTGACTAGTAAGTATCTTAAAACCTATGGATTGCTATGTCTCCGAAAGAGAATCAAGCATGTGTACAGGGGCATAAACGCAGCAGTGATAGGATTGGAGAGGTTCGGTGAGCAAATGAAGACCCTTTGAAGTCATATTGCATGGTACCCATTCCACGGGTTTCAACTACCCAGGTTTAAGGTATTCTTCCTTCAGCTAAAACATGCATGTGGAACCTAGAGTATGATCAACCATGTGATCGGGAGACGTGTTCAAATATGTCTCAGTTTTCGTACCCCGGTACTCGGGTGCAACATTCCAGACGCTTTACTAACACCCTCCCGACTTGGAGAGTCAGTCCCTTTAACCTCCTGTTTGGCCCAGTTTGCAATTTCTGCGGAAGATGAACAGGAATAGTGAGAACCAATGAGAGACTAGCTGGAGGTGTCTGGACGGGCAAATTTAACTCTCATTTCCCACCAGGAAGAGGAATTAACCAAAGGCTCAGCGTGCCGTGCCGGAACCAGATTAGGGCCTGAAGCCATCCTGCGGTGTTGCGGCCAGCTCAAAAGAAAGCGAGTTGAAGAAAGGAGCTCAGGGGCACTGTAATTCACAAACCTGCAGAGTTATAAATGACAGCTATCGTCCAAAAATATACTGAAGTAAGGCTGCCAAGAGGACTTGAAAGCGGGGCAGAATTGCAGGAAACCGATTTCAGGAGGTAGACTGGAATTGCATTGAAAGCATAGGAAAAGAGGCAGAACGTCCACCATGATGCACTTGGCCAAAAAGGGCGTATGCGTTTTTTCCTGAATATATTCAGGAAAAAACGCATACGCCCTTTTGGGCCAACCAAGCAAGCTTGCAAAGGAAATCTGCACTACAATGAAGTCTCACTTCCCCCCGGTCAAAAGGGCCATCTGAAAAAAGTGTAAAATCCAGAAAGGCAGGACAGGCCATGGAGAACTGGGAGCCTTGTTATGCTGATGGGCGGGATGTAAATTGCCAACAGACACTCGGGAGAAGTGTATGGTGTTTCCTGAAACATCTAAAAAACAAAGCAACAGAGCCTAGGGCACTTCCACTTATGGTCCTATAGCTTAGGGAAATTAAAATCAAAAAGACACAGCCACCCCAAAGTTTGGGACGCCTCTGTTTACAAGAACCTCGTTTACCGTACAAGTTCAACATCGCAGAAAGTGAAAAATGGATAAAGAAGTTGTGGTATTTACTTACAAAGCAATATCACTCAGCAATGAAATCTATGTCATCAGGCCCTTAGCAGCACAATGAGTGGATTCAGGTATGATGATTCTAACTGAAATAAGTCACACAGAAAAAGAAACATCATAAGATATCAGTAATACACGGAATGTAAACTTGGCTACACAGGAACTGAATTACAGAACAGAACAGGGTCTCAAATTTAGAAAACCAACTTATGCTTGCTTAAGGGGAAAGGTGAGTTGGGGTGCTGCATAAAACCAGAGATTGAAATGAGCACAGATAAAGTTCCTTAAGCCAAATATGGAATAGACAAGAGCTACTCCTTGCTCAACGAAATGGACTCAACACCGCATATTAAATGCCTAAGAATGTACCTGACTAGTAAGTATCTTAAAACCTATGGATTGCTATGTCTCCGAAAGAGAATCAAGCATGTGTACAGGGGCATAAACGCAGCAGTGATAGGATTGGAGAGGTTCGGTGAGCAAATGAAGACCCTTTGAAGTCATATTGCATGGTACCCATTCCACGGGTTTCAACTACCCAGGTTTAAGGTATTCTTCCTTCAGCTAAAACATGCATGTGGAACCTAGAGTATGATCAACCATGTGATCGGGAGACGTGTTCAAATATGTCTCAGTTTTCGTACCCTGGTACTCGGGTGCAACATTCCAGACGCTTTACTAACACCCTCCCGACTTGGAGAGTCAGTCCCTTTAACCTCCTGTTTGGCCCAGTTTGCAATTTCTGCGGAAGATGAACAGGAATAGCGAGAACCAATGAGAGACTAGCTGGAGGTGTCTGGACGGGCAAATTTAACTCTCATTTCCCACCAGGAAGAGGAATTAACCAAAGGCTCAGCGTGCCGTGCCGGAACCAGATTAGGGCCTGAAGCCATCCTGCGGTGTTGCGGCCAGCTCAAAAGAAAGCGAGTTGAAGAAAGGAGCTCAGGGGCACTGTAATTCACAAACCTGCAGAGTTATAAATGACAGCTATCGTCCAAAAATATACTGAAGTAAGGCTGCCAAGAGGACTTGAAAGCGGGGCAGAATTGCAGGAAACCGATTTCAGGAGGTAGACTGGAATTGCATTGAAAGCATAGGAAAAGAGGCAGAACGTCCACCATGATGCACTTGGCCAAAAAGGGCGTATGCGTTTTTTCCTGAATATATTCAGGAAAAAACGCATACGCCCTTTTGGGCCAACCAAGCAAGCTTGCAAAGGAAATCTGCACTACAATGAAGTCTCACTTCCCCCCGGTCAAAAGGGCCATCTGAAAAAAGTGTAAAATCCAGAAAGGCAGGACAGGCCATGGAGAACTGGGAGCCTTGTTATGCTGATGGGCGGGATGTAAATTGCCAACAGACACTCGGGAGAAGTGTATGGTGTTTCCTGAAACATCTAAAAAACAAAGCAACAGAGCCTAGGGCACTTCCACTTATGGTCCTATAGCTTAGGGAAATTAAAATCAAAAAGACACAGCCACCCCAAAGTTTGGGACGCCTCTGTTTACAAGAACCTCGTTTACAGTACAAGTTCAACATCGCAGAAAGTGAAAAATGGATAAAGAAGTTGTGGTATTTACTTACAAAGCAATATCACTCAGCAATGAAATCTATGTCATCAGGCCCTTAGCAGCACAATGAGTGGATTCAGGTATGATGATTCTAACTGAAATAAGTCACACAGAAAAAGAAACATCATAAGATATCAGTAATACACGGAATGTAAACTTGGCTACACAGGAACTGAATTACAGAACAGAACAGGGTCTCAAATTTAGAAAACCAACTTATGCTTGCTTAAGGGGAAAGGTGAGTTGGGGTGCTGCATAAAACCAGAGATTGAAATGAGCACAGATAAAGTTCCTTAAGCCAAATATGGAATAGACAAGAGCTACTCCTTGCTCAACGAAATGGACTCAACACCGCATATTAAATGCCTAAGAATGTACCTGACTAGTAAGTATCTTAAAACCTATGGATTGCTATGTCTCCGAAAGAGAATCAAGCATGTGTACAGGGGCATAAACGCAGCAGTGATAGGATTGGAGAGGTTCGGTGAGCAAATGAAGACCCTTTGAAGTCATATTGCATGGTACCCATTCCACGGGTTTCAACTACCCAGGTTTAAGGTATTCTTCCTTCAGCTAAAACATGCATGTGGAACCTAGAGTATGATCAACCATGTGATCGGGAGACGTGTTCAAATATGTCTCAGTTTTCGTACCCTGGTACTCGGGTGCAACATTCCAGACGCTTTACTAACACCCTCCCGACTTGGAGAGTCAGTCCCTTTAACCTCCTGTTTGGCCCAGTTTGCAATTTCTGCGGAAGATGAACAGGAATAGCGAGAACCAATGAGAGACTAGCTGGAGGTGTCTGGACGGGCAAATTTAACTCTCATTTCCCACCAGGAAGAGGAATTAACCAAAGGCTCAGCGTGCCGTGCCGGAACCAGATTAGGGCCTGAAGCCATCCTGCGGTGTTGCGGCCAGCTCAAAAGAAAGCGAGTTGAAGAAAGGAGCTCAGGGGCACTGTAATTCACAAACCTGCAGAGTTATAAATGACAGCTATCGTCCAAAAATATACTGAAGTAAGGCTGCCAAGAGGACTTGAAAGCGGGGCAGAATTGCAGGAAACCGATTTCAGGAGGTAGACTGGAATTGCATTGAAAGCATAGGAAAAGAGGCAGAACGTCCACAATGATGCACTTGGCCAAAAAGGGCGTATGCGTTTTTTCCTGAATATATTCAGGAAAAAACGCATACGCCCTTTTGGGCCAACCAAGCAAGCTTGCAAAGGAAATCTGCACTACAATGAAGTCTCACTTCCCCCCGGTCAAAAGGGCCATCTGAAAAAAGTGTAAAATCCAGAAAGGCAGGACAGGCCATGGAGAACTGGGAGCCTTGTTATGCTGATGGGCGGGATGTAAATTGCCAACAGACACTCGGGAGAAGTGTATGGTGTTTCCTGAAACATCTAAAAAACAAAGCAACAGAGCCTAGGGCACTTCCACTTATGGTCCTATAGCTTAGGGAAATTAAAATCAAAAAGACACAGCCACCCCAAAGTTTGGGACGCCTCTGTTTACAAGAACCTCGTTTACAGTACAAGTTCAACATCGCAGAAAGTGAAAAATGGATAAAGAAGTTGTGGTATTTACTTACAAAGCAATATCACTCAGCAATGAAATCTATGTCATCAGGCCCTTAGCAGCACAATGAGTGGATTCAGGTATGATGATTCTAACTGAAATAAGTCACACAGAAAAAGAAACATCATAAGATATCAGTAATACACGGAATGTAAACTTGGCTACACAGGAACTGAATTACAGAACAGAACAGGGTCTCAAATTTAGAAAACCAACTTATGCTTGCTTAAGGGGAAAGGTGAGTTGGGGTGCTGCATAAAACCAGAGATTGAAATGAGCACAGATAAAGTTCCTTAAGCCAAATATGGAATAGACAAGAGCTACTCCTTGCTCAACGAAATGGACTCAACACCGCATATTAAATGCCTAAGAATGTACCTGACTAGTAAGTATCTTAAAACCTATGGATTGCTATGTCTCCGAAAGAGAATCAAGCATGTGTACAGGGGCATAAACGCAGCAGTGATAGGATTGGAGAGGTTCGGTGAGCAAATGAAGACCCTTTGAAGTCATATTGCATGGTACCCATTCCACGGGTTTCAACTACCCAGGTTTAAGGTATTCTTCCTTCAGCTAAAACATGCATGTGGAACCTAGAGTATGATCAACCATGTGATCGGGAGACGTGTTCAAATATGTCTCAGTTTTCGTACCCTGGTACTCGGGTGCAACATTCCAGACGCTTTACTAACACCCTCCCGACTTGGAGAGTCAGTCCCTTTAACCTCCTGTTTGGCCCAGTTTGCAATTTCTGCGGAAGATGAACAGGAATAGCGAGAACCAATGAGAGACTAGCTGGAGGTGTCTGGACGGGCAAATTTAACTCTCATTTCCCACCAGGAAGAGGAATTAACCAAAGGCTCAGCGTGCCGTGCCGGAACCAGATTAGGGCCTGAAGCCATCCTGCGGTGTTGCGGCCAGCTCAAAAGAAAGCGAGTTGAAGAAAGGAGCTCAGGGGCACTGTAATTCACAAACCTGCAGAGTTATAAATGACAGCTATCGTCCAAAAATATACTGAAGTAAGGCTGCCAAGAGGACTTGAAAGCGGGGCAGAATTGCAGGAAACCGATTTCAGGAGGTAGACTGGAATTGCATTGAAAGCATAGGAAAAGAGGCAGAACGTCCACAATGATGCACTTGGCCAAAAAGGGCGTATGCGTTTTTTCCTGAATATATTCAGGAAAAAACGCATACGCCCTTTTTGGCCAACCAAGCAAGCTTGCAAAGGAAATCTGCACTACAATGAAGTCTCACTTCCCCCCGGTCAAAAGGGCCATCTGAAAAAAGTGTAAAATCCAGAAAGACAGGACAGGCCATGGAGAACTGGGAGCCTTGTTATGCTGATGGGCGGGATGTAAATTGCCAACAGACACTCGGGAGAAGTGTATGGTGTTTCCTGAAACATCTAAAAAACAAAGCAACAGAGCCTAGGGCACTTCCACTTATGGTCCTATAGCTTAGGGAAATTAAAATTCAAAAGACACAGCCACCCCAAAGTTTGGGACGCCTCTGTTTACAAGAACCTCGTTTACAGTACAAGTTCAACATCGCAGAAAGTGAAAAATGGATAAAGAAGTTGTGGTATTTACTTACAAAGCAATATCACTCAGCAATGAAATCTATGTCATCAGGCCCTTAGCAGCACAATGAGTGGATTCAGGTATGATGATTCTAACTGAAATAAGTCACACAGAAAAAGAACCATCATAAGATATCAGTAATACACGGAATGTAAACTTGGCTACACAGGAACTGAATTACAGAACAGAACAGGGTCTCAAATTTAGAAAACCAACTTATGCTTGCTTAAGGGGAAAGGTGAGTTGGGGTGCTGCATAAAACCAGAGATTGAAATGAACACAGATAAAGTTCCTTAAGCCAAATATGGAATAGACAAGAGCTACTCCTTGCTCAACGAAATGGACTCAACACCGCATATTAAATGCCTAAGAATGTACCTGACTAGTAAGTATCTTAAAACCTATGGATTGCTATGTCTCCGAAAGAGAATCAAGCATGTGTACAGGGGCATAAACGCAGCAGTGATAGGATTGGAGAGGTTCGGTGAGCAAATGAAGACCCTTGGAAGTCATATTGCATGGTACCCATTCCACGGGTTTCAACTACCCAGGTTTAAGGTATTCTTCCTTCAGCTAAAACATGCATGTGGAACCTAGAGTATGATCAACCATGTGATCGGGAGACGTGTTCAAATATGTCTCAGTTTTCGTACCCTGGTACTCGGGTGCAACATTCCAGACGCTTTACTAACACCCTCCCGACTTGGAGAGTCAGTCCCTTTAACCTCCTGTTTGGCCCAGTTTGCAATTTCTGCGGAAGATGAACAGGAATAGCGAGAACCAATGAGAGACTAGCTGGAGGTGTCTGGACGGGCAAATTTAACTCTCATTTCCCACCAGGAAGAGGAATTAACCAAAGGCTCAGCGTGCCGTGCCGGAACCAGATTAGGGCCTGAAGCCATCCTGCGGTGTTGCGGCCAGCTCAAAAGAAAGCGAGTTGAAGAAAGGAGCTCAGGGGCACTGTAATTCACAAACCTGCAGAGTTATAAATGACAGCTATCGTCCAAAAATATACTGAAGTAAGGCTGCCAAGAGGACTTGAAAGCGGGGCAGAATTGCAGGAAACCGATTTCAGGAGGTAGACTGGAATTGCATTGAAAGCATAGGAAAAGAGGCAGAACGTCCACAATGATGCACTTGGCCAAAAAGGGCGTATGCGTTTTTTCCTGAATATATTCAGGAAAAAACGCATACGCCCTTTTTGGCCAACCAAGCAAGCTTGCAAAGGAAATCTGCACTACAATGAAGTCTCACTTCCCCCCGGTCAAAAGGGCCATCTGAAAAAAGTGTAAAATCCAGAAAGGCAGGACAGGCCATGGAGAACTGGGAGCCTTGTTATGCTGATGGGCGGGATGTAAATTGCCAACAGACACTCGGGAGAAGTGTATGGTGTTTCCTGAAACATCTAAAAAACAAAGCAACAGAGCCTAGGGCACTTCCACTTATGGTCCTATAGCTTAGGGAAATTAAAATCAAAAAGACACAGCCACCCCAAAGTTTGGGACGCCTCTGTTTACAAGAACCTCGTTTACCGTACAAGTTCAACATCGCAGAAAGTGAAAAATGGATAAAGAAGTTGTGGTATTTACTTACAAAGCAATATCACTCAGCAATGAAATCTATGTCATCAGGCCCTTAGCAGCACAATGAGTGGATTCAGGTATGATGATTCTAACTGAAATAAGTCACACAGAAAAAGAAACATCATAAGATATCAGTAATACACGGAATGTAAACTTGGCTACACAGGAACTGAATTACAGAACAGAACAGGGTCTCAAATTTAGAAAACCAACTTATGCTTGCTTAAGGGGAAAGGTGAGTTGGGGTGCTGCATAAAACCAGAGATTGAAATGAGCACAGATAAAGTTCCTTAAGCCAAATATGGAATAGACAAGAGCTACTCCTTGCTCAACGAAATGGACTCAACACCGCATATTAAATGCCTAAGAATGTACCTGACTAGTAAGTATCTTAAAACCTATGGATTGCTATGTCTCCGAAAGAGAATCAAGCATGTGTACAGGGGCATAAACGCAGCAGTGATAGGATTGGAGAGGTTCGGTGAGCAAATGAAGACCCTTTGAAGTCATATTGCATGGTACCCATTCCACGGGTTTCAACTACCCAGGTTTAAGGTATTCTTCCTTCAGCTAAAACATGCATGTGGAACCTAGAGTATGATCAACCATGTGATCGGGAGACGTGTTCAAATATGTCTCAGTTTTCGTACCCTGGTACTCGGGTGCAACATTCCAGACGCTTTACTAACACCCTCCCGACTTGGAGAGTCAGTCCCTTTAACCTCCTGTTTGGCCCAGTTTGCAATTTCTGCGGAAGATGAACAGGAATAGCGAGAACCAATGAGAGACTAGCTGGAGGTGTCTGGACGGGCAAATTTAACTCTCATTTCCCACCAGGAAGAGGAATTAACCAAAGGCTCAGCATGCCGTGCCGGAACCAGATTAGGGCCTGAAGCCATCCTGCGGTGTTGCGGCCAGCTCAAAAGAAAGCGAGTTGAAGAAAGGAGCTCAGGGGCACTGTAATTCACAAACCTGCAGAGTTATAAATGACAGCTATCGTCCAAAAATATACTGAAGTAAGGCTGCCAAGAGGACTTGAAAGCGGGGCAGAATTGCAGGAAACCGATTTCAGGAGGTAGACTGGAATTGCATTGAAAGCATAGGAAAAGAGGCAGAACGTCCACAATGATGCACTTGGCCAAAAAGGGCGTATGCGTTTTTTCCTGAATATATTCAGGAAAAAACGCATACGCCCTTTTTGGCCAACCAAGCAAGCTTGCAAAGGAAATCTGCACTACAATGAAGTCTCACTTCCCCCCGGTCAAAAGGGCCATCTGAAAAAAGTGTAAAATCCAGAAAGGCAGGACAGGCCATGGAGAACTGGGAGCCTTGTTATGCTGATGGGCGGGATGTAAATTGCCAACAGACACTCGGGAGAAGTGTATGGTGTTTCCTGAAACATCTAAAAAACAAAGCAACAGAGCCTAGGGCACTTCCACTTATGGTCCTATAGCTTAGGGAAATTAAAATCAAAAAGACACAGCCACCCCAAAGTTTGGGACGCCTCTGTTTACAAGAACCTCGTTTACCGTACAAGTTCAACATCGCAGAAAGTGAAAAATGGATAAAGAAGTTGTGGTATTTACTTACAAAGCAATATCACTCAGCAATGAAATCTATGTCATCAGGCCCTTAGCAGCACAATGAGTGGATTCAGGTATGATGATTCTAACTGAAATAAGTCACACAGAAAAAGAAACATCATAAGATATCAGTAATACACGGAATGTAAACTTGGCTACACAGGAACTGAATTACAGAACAGAACAGGGTCTCAAATTTAGAAAACCAACTTATGCTTGCTTAAGGGGAAAGGTGAGTTGGGGTGCTGCATAAAACCAGAGATTGAAATGAGCACAGATAAAGTTCCTTAAGCCAAATATGGAATAGACAAGAGCTACTCCTTGCTCAACGAAATGGACTCAACACCGCATATTAAATGCCTAAGAATGTACCTGACTAGTAAGTATCTTAAAACCTATGGATTGCTATGTCTCCGAAAGAGAATCAAGCATGTGTACAGGGGCATAAACGCAGCAGTGATAGGATTGGAGAGGTTCGGTGAGCAAATGAAGACCCTTTGAAGTCATATTGCATGGTACCCATTCCACGGGTTTCAACTACCCAGGTTTAAGGTATTCTTCCTTCAGCTAAAACATGCATGTGGAACCTAGAGTATGATCAACCATGTGATCGGGAGACGTGTTCAAATATGTCTCAGTTTTCGTACCCTGGTACTCGGGTGCAACATTCCAGACGCTTTACTAACACCCTCCCGACTTGGAGAGTCAGTCCCTTTAACCTCCTGTTTGGCCCAGTTTGCAATTTCTGCGGAAGATGAACAGGAATAGCGAGAACCAATGAGAGACTAGCTGGAGGTGTCTGGACGGGCAAATTTAACTCTCATTTCCCACCAGGAAGAGGAATTAACCAAAGGCTCAGCGTGCCGTGCCGGAACCAGATTAGGGCCTGAAGCCATCCTGCGGTGTTGCGGCCAGCTCAAAAGAAAGCGAGTTGAAGAAAGGAGCTCAGGGGCACTGTAATTCACAAACCTGCAGAGTTATAAATGACAGCTATCGTCCAAAAATATACTGAAGTAAGGCTGCCAAGAGGACTTGAAAGCGGGGCAGAATTGCAGGAAACCGATTTCAGGAGGTAGACTGGAATTGCATTGAAAGCATAGGAAAAGAGGCAGAACGTCCACAATGATGCACTTGGCCAAAAAGGGCGTATGCGTTTTTTCCTGAATATATTCAGGAAAAAACGCATACGCCCTTTTTGGCCAACCAAGCAAGCTTGCAAAGGAAATCTGCACTACAATGAAGTCTCACTTCCCCCCGGTCAAAAGGGCCATCTGAAAAAAGTGTAAAATCCAGAAAGGCAGGACAGGCCATGGAGAACTGGGAGCCTTGTTATGCTGATGGGCGGGATGTAAATTGCCAACAGACACTCGGGAGAAGTGTATGGTGTTTCCTGAAACATCTAAAAAACAAAGCAACAGAGCCTAGGGCACTTCCACTTATGGTCCTATAGCTTAGGGAAATTAAAATCAAAAAGACACAGCCACCCCAAAGTTTGGGACGCCTCTGTTTACAAGAACCTCGTTTACAGTACAAGTTCAACATCGCAGAAAGTGAAAAATGGATAAAGAAGTTGTGGTATTTACTTACAAAGCAATATCACTCAGCAATGAAATCTATGTCATCAGGCCCTTAGCAGCACAATGAGTGGATTCAGGTATGATGATTCTAACTGAAATAAGTCACACAGAAAAAGAACCATCATAAGATATCAGTAATACACGGAATGTAAACTTGGCTACACAGGAACTGAATTACAGAACAGAACAGGGTCTCAAATTTAGAAAACCAACTTATGCTTGCTTAAGGGGAAAGGTGAGTTGGGGTGCTGCATAAAACCAGAGATTGAAATGAGCACAGATAAAGTTCCTTAAGCCAAATATGGAATAGACAAGAGCTACTCCTTGCTCAACGAAATGGACTCAACACCGCATATTAAATGCCTAAGAATGTACCTGACTAGTAAGTATCTTAAAACCTATGGATTGCTATGTCTCCGAAAGAGAATCAAGCATGTGTACAGGGGCATAAACGCAGCAGTGATAGGATTGGAGAGGTTCGGTGAGCAAATGAAGACCCTTTGAAGTCATATTGCATGGTACCCATTCCACGGGTTTCAACTACCCAGGTTTAAGGTATTCTTCCTTCAGCTAAAACATGCATGTGGAACCTAGAGTATGATCAACCATGTGATCGGGAGACGTGTTCAAATATGTCTCAGTTTTCGTACCCTGGTACTCGGGTGCAACATTCCAGACGCTTTACTAACACCCTCCCGACTTGGAGAGTCAGTCCCTTTAACCTCCTGTTTGGCCCAGTTTGCAATTTCTGCGGAAGATGAACAGGAATAGCGAGAACCAATGAGAGACTAGCTGGAGGTGTCTGGACGGGCAAATTTAACTCTCATTTCCCACCAGGAAGAGGAATTAACCAAAGGCTCAGCGTGCCGTGCCGGAACCAGATTAGGGCCTGAAGCCATCCTGCGGTGTTGCGGCCAGCTCAAAAGAAAGCGAGTTGAAGAAAGGAGCTCAGGGGCACTGTAATTCACAAACCTGCAGAGTTATAAATGACAGCTATCGTCCAAAAATATACTGAAGTAAGGCTGCCAAGAGGACTTGAAAGCGGGGCAGAATTGCAGGAAACCGATTTCAGGAGGTAGACTGGAATTGCATTGAAAGCATAGGAAAAGAGGCAGAACGTCCACAATGATGCACTTGGCCAAAAAGGGCGTATGCGTTTTTTCCTGAATATATTCAGGAAAAAACGCATACGCCCTTTTTGGCCAACCAAGCAAGCTTGCAAAGGAAATCTGCACTACAATGAAGTCTCACTTCCCCCCGGTCAAAAGGGCCATCTGAAAAAAGTGTAAAATCCAGAAAGGCAGGACAGGCCATGGAGAACTGGGAGCCTTGTTATGCTGATGGGCGGGATGTAAATTGCCAACAGACACTCGGGAGAAGTGTATGGTGTTTCCTGAAACATCTAAAAAACAAAGCAACAGAGCCTAGGGCACTTCCACTTATGGTCCTATAGCTTAGGGAAATTAAAATCAAAAAGACACAGCCACCCCAAAGTTTGGGACGCCTCTGTTTACAAGAACCTCGTTTACAGTACAAGTTCAACATCGCAGAAAGTGAAAAATGGATAAAGAAGTTGTGGTATTTACTTACAAAGCAATATCACTCAGCAATGAAATCTATGTCATCAGGCCCTTAGCAGCACAATGAGTGGATTCAGGTATGATGATTCTAACTGAAATAAGTCACACAGAAAAAGAAACATCATAAGATATCAGTAATACACGGAATGTAAACTTGGCTACACAGGAACTGAATTACAGAACAGAACAGGGTCTCAAATTTAGAAAACCAACTTATGCTTGCTTAAGGGGAAAGGTGAGTTGGGGTGCTGCATAAAACCAGAGATTGAAATGAGCACAGATAAAGTTCCTTAAGCCAAATATGGAATAGACAAGAGCTACTCCTTGCTCAACGAAATGGACTCAACACCGCATATTAAATGCCTAAGAATGTACCTGACTAGTAAGTATCTTAAAACCTATGGATTGCTATGTCTCCGAAAGAGAATCAAGCATGTGTACAGGGGCATAAACGCAGCAGTGATAGGATTGGAGAGGTTCGGTGAGCAAATGAAGACCCTTGGAAGTCATATTGCATGGTACCCATTCCACGGGTTTCAACTACCCAGGTTTAAGGTATTCTTCCTTCAGCTAAAACATGCATGTGCAACCTAGAGTATGATCAACCATGTGATCGGGAGACGTGTTCAAATATGTCTCAGTTTTCGTACCCTGGTACTCGGGTGCAACATTCCAGACGCTTTACTAACACCCTCCCGACTTGGAGAGTCAGTCCCTTTAACCTCCTGTTTGGCCCAGTTTGCAATTTCTGCGGAAGATGAACAGGAATAGCGAGAACCAATGAGAGACTAGCTGGAGGTGTCTGGACGGGCAAATTTAACTCTCATTTCCCACCAGGAAGAGGAATTAACCAAAGGCTCAGCGTGCCGTGCCGGAACAAGATTAGGGCCTGAAGCCATCCTGCGGTGTTGCGGCCAGCTCAAAAGAAAGCGAGTTGAAGAAAGGAGCTCAGGGGCACTGTAATTCACAAACCTGCAGAGTTATAAATGACAGCTATCGTCCAAAAATATACTGAAGTAAGGCTGCCAAGAGGACTTGAAAGCGGGGCAGAATTGCAGGAAACCGATTTCAGGAGGTAGACTGGAATTGCATTGAAAGCATAGGAAAAGAGGCAGAACGTCCACAATGATGCACTTGGCCAAAAAGGGCGTATGCGTTTTTTCCTGAATATATTCAGGAAAAAACGCATACGCCCTTTTTGGCCAACCAAGCAAGCTTGCAAAGGAAATCTGCACTACAATGAAGTCTCACTTCCCCCCGGTCAAAAGGGCCATCTGAAAAAAGTGTAAAATCCAGAAAGGCAGGACAGGCCATGGAGAACTGGGAGCCTTGTTATGCTGATGGGCGGGATGTAAATTGACAACAGACACTCGGGAGAAGTGTATGGTGTTTCCTGAAACATCTAAAAAACAAAGCAACAGAGCCTAGGGCACTTCCACTTATGGTCCTATAGCTTAGGGAAATTAAAATCAAAAAGACACAGCCACCCCAAAGTTTGGGACGCCTCTGTTTACAAGAACCTCGTTTACAGTACAAGTTCAACATCGCAGAAAGTGAAAAATGGATAAAGAAGTTGTGGTATTTACTTACAAAGCAATATCACTCAGCAATGAAATCTATGTCATCAGGCCCTTAGCAGCACAATGAGTGGATTCAGGTATGATGATTCTAACTGAAATAAGTCACACAGAAAAAGAACCATCATAAGATATCAGTAATACACGGAATGTAAACTTGGCTACACAGGAACTGAATTACAGAACAGAACAGGGTCTCAAATTTAGAAAACCAACTTATGCTTGCTTAAGGGGAAAGGTGAGTTGGGGTGCTGCATAAAACCAGAGATTGAAATGAGCACAGATAAAGTTCCTTAAGCCAAATATGGAATAGACAAGAGCTACTCCTTGCTCAACGAAATGGACTCAACACCGCATATTAAATGCCTAAGAATGTACCTGACTAGTAAGTATCTTAAAACCTATGGATTGCTATGTCTCCGAAAGAGAATCAAGCATGTGTACAGGGGCATAAACGCAGCAGTGATAGGATTGGAGAGGTTCGGTGAGCAAATGAAGACCCTTGGAAGTCATATTGCATGGTACCCATTCCACGGGTTTCAACTACCCAGGTTTAAGGTATTCTTCCTTCAGCTAAAACATGCATGTGCAACCTAGAGTATGATCAACCATGTGATCGGGAGACGTGTTCAAATATGTCTCAGTTTTCGTACCCTGGTACTCGGGTGCAACATTCCAGACGCTTTACTAACACCCTCCCGACTTGGAGAGTCAGTCCCTTTAACCTCCTGTTTGGCCCAGTTTGCAATTTCTGCGGAAGATGAACAGGAATAGCGAGAACCAATGAGAGACTAGCTGGAGGTGTCTGGACGGGCAAATTTAACTCTCATTTCCCACCAGGAAGAGGAATTAACCAAAGGCTCAGCGTGCCGTGCCGGAACCAGATTAGGGCCTGAAGCCATCCTGCGGTGTTGCGGCCAGCTCAAAAGAAAGCGAGTTGAAGAAAGGAGCTCAGGGGCACTGTAATTCACAAACCTGCAGAGTTATAAATGACAGCTATCGTCCAAAAATATACTGAAGTAAGGCTGCCAAGAGGACTTGAAAGCGGGGCAGAATTGCAGGAAACCGATTTCAGGAGGTAGACTGGAATTGCATTGAAAGCATAGGAAAAGAGGCAGAACGTCCACAATGATGCACTTGGCCAAAAAGGGCGTATGCATTTTTTCCTGAATATATTCAGGAAGAAACGCATACGCCCTTTTTGGCCAACCAAGCAAGCTTGCAAAGGAAATCTGCACTACAATGAAGTCTCACTTCCCCCCGGTCAAAAGGGCCATCTGAAAAAAGTGTAAAATCCAGAAAGACAGGACAGGCCATGGAGAACTGGGAGCCTTGTTATGCTGATGGGCGGGATGTAAATTGCCAACAGACACTCGGGAGAAGTGTATGGTGTTTCCTGAAACATCTAAAAAACAAAGCAACAGAGCCTAGGGCACTTCCACTTATGGTCCTATAGCTTAGGGAAATTAAAATCAAAAAGACACAGCCACCCCAAAGTTTGGGACGCCTCTGTTTACAAGAACCTCGTTTACAGTACAAGTTCAACATCGCAGAAAGTGAAAAATGGATAAAGAAGTTGTGGTATTTACTTACAAAGCAATATCACTCAGCAATGAAATCTATGTCATCAGGCCCTTAGCAGCACAATGAGTGGATTCAGGTATGATGATTCTAACTGAAATAAGTCACACAGAAAAAGAACCATCATAAGATATCAGTAATACACGGAATGTAAACTTGGCTACACAGGAACTGAATTACAGAACAGAACAGGGTCTCAAATTTAGAAAACCAACTTATGCTTGCTTAAGGGGAAAGGTGAGTTGGGGTGCTGCATAAAACCAGAGATTGAAATGAGCACAGATAAAGTTCCTTAAGCCAAATATGGAATAGACAAGAGCTACTCCTTGCTCAACGAAATGGACTCAACACCGCATATTAAATGCCTAAGAATGTACCTGACTAGTAAGTATCTTAAAACCTATGGATTGCTATGTCTCCGAAAGAGAATCAAGCATGTGTACAGGGGCATAAATGCAGCAGTGATAGGATTGGAGAGGTTCGGTGAGCAAATGAAGACCCTTGGAAGTCATATTGCATGGTACCCATTCCACGGGTTTCAACTACCCAGGTTTAAGGTATTCTTCCTTCAGCTAAAACATGCATGTGCAACCTAGAGTATGATCAACCATGTGATCGGGAGACGTGTTCAAATATGTCTCAGTTTTCGTACCCTGGTACTCGGGTGCAACATTCCAGACGCTTTACTAACACCCTCCCGACTTGGAGAGTCAGTCCCTTTAACCTCCTGTTTGGCCCAGTTTGCAATTTCTGCGGAAGATGAACAGGAATAGCGAGAACCAATGAGAGACTAGCTGGAGGTGTCTGGACGGGCAAATTTAACTCTCATTTCCCACCAGGAAGAGGAATTAACCAAAGGCTCAGCGTGCCGTGCCGGAACCAGATTAGGGCCTGAAGCCATTCTGCGGTGTTGCGGCCAGCTCAAAAGAAAGCGAGTTGAAGAAAGGAGCTCAGGGGCACTGTAATTCACAAACCTGCAGAGTTATAAATGACAGCTATCGTCCAAAAATATACTGAAGTAAGGCTGCCAAGAGGACTTGAAAGCGGGGCAGAATTGCAGGAAACCGATTTCAGGAGATAGACTGGAATTGCATTGAAAGCATAGGAAAAGAGGCAGAACGTCCACAATGATGCACTTGGCCAAAAAGGGCGTATGCATTTTTTCCTGAATATATTCAGGAAGAAACGCATACGCCCTTTTTGGCCAACCAAGCAAGCTTGCAAAGGAAATCTGCACTACAATGAAGTCTCACTTCCCCCCGGTCAAAAGGGCCATCTGAAAAAAGTGTAAAATCCAGAAAGACAGGACAGGCCATGGAGAACTGGGAGCCTTGTTATGCTGATGGGCGGGATGTAAATTGCCAACAGACACTCGGGAGAAGTGTATGGTGTTTCCTGAAACATCTAAAAAACAAAGCAACAGAGCCTAGGGCACTTCCACTTATGGTCTTATAGCTTAGGGAAATTAAAATCCAAAAGACACAGCCACCCCAAAGTTTGGGACGCCTCTGTTTACAAGAACCTCGTTTACAGTACAAGTTCAACATCGCAGAAAGTGAAAAATGGATAAAGAAGTTGTGGTATTTACTTACAAAGCAATATCACTCAGCAATGAAATCTATGTCATCAGGCCCTTAGCAGCACAATGAGTGGATTCAGGTATGATGATTCTAACTGAAATAAGTCACACAGAAAAAGAAACATCATAAGATATCAGTAATACACGGAATTTAAACTTGGCTACACAGGAACTGAATTACAGAACAGAACAGGGTCTCAAATTTAGAAAACCAACTTATGCTTGCTTAAGGGGAAAGGTGAGTTGGGGTGCTGCATAAAACCAGAGATTGAAATGAGCACAGATAAAGTTCCTTAAGCCAAATATGGAATAGACAAGAGCTACTCCTTGCTCAACGAAATGGACTCAACACCGCATATTAAATGCCTAAGAATGTACCTGACTAGTAAGTATCTTAAAACCTATGGATTGCTATGTCTCCGAAAGAGAATCAAGCATGTGTACAGGGGCATAAACGCAGCAGTGATAGGATTGGAGAGGTTCGGTGAGCAAATGAAGACCCTTTGAAGTCATATTGCATGGTACCCATTCCACGGGTTTCAACTACCCAGGTTTAAGGTATTCTTCCTTCAGCTAAAACATGCATGTGGAACCTAGAGTATGATCAACCATGTGATCGGGAGACGTGTTCAAATATGTCTCAGTTTTCGTACCCTGGTACTCGGGTGCAACATTCCAGACGCTTTACTAACACCCTCCCGACTTGGAGAGTCAGTCCCTTTAACCTCCTGTTTGGCCCAGTTTGCAATTTCTGCGGAAGATGAACAGGAATAGCGAGAACCAATGAGAGAC
Source organism: Pseudorca crassidens (assembly GCF_039906515.1). NCBI lineage: Eukaryota > Metazoa > Chordata > Mammalia > Artiodactyla > Delphinidae > Pseudorca > Pseudorca crassidens. Next base: position 37,418 of record NW_027136172.1, on the reverse strand, counting down.
TAGCTGGAGGTGTCTGGACGGGCAAATTTAACTCTCATTTCCCACCAGGAAGAGGAATTAACCAAAGGCTCAGCGTGCCGTGCCGGAACAAGATTAGGGCCTGAAGCCATCCTGCGGTGTTGCGGCCAGCTCAAAAGAAAGCGAGTTGAAGAAAGGAGCTCAGGGGCACTGTAATTCACAAACCTGCAGAGTTATAAATGACAGCTATCGTCCAAAAATATACTGAAGTAAGGCTGCCAAGAGGACTTGAAAGCGGGGCAGAATTGCAGGAAACCGATTTCAGGAGGTAGACTGGAATTGCATTGAAAGCATAGGAAAAGAGGCAGAACGTCCACAATGATGCACTTGGCCAAAAAGGGCGTATGCGTTTTTTCCTGAATATATTCAGGAAAAAACGCATACGCCCTTTTTGGCCAACCAAGCAAGCTTGCAAAGGAAATCTGCACTACAATGAAGTCTCACTTCCCCCCGGTCAAAAGGGCCATCTGAAAAAAGTGTAAAATCCAGAAAGGCAGGACAGGCCATGGAGAACTGGGAGCCTTGTTATGCTGATGGGCGGGATGTAAATTGCCAACAGACACTCGGGAGAAGTGTATGGTGTTTCCTGAAACATCTAAAAAACAAAGCAACAGAGCCTAGGGCACTTCCACTTATGGTCCTATAGCTTAGGGAAATTAAAATCAAAAAGACACAGCCACCCCAAAGTTTGGGACGCCTCTGTTTACAAGAACCTCGTTTACAGTACAAGTTCAACATCGCAGAAAGTGAAAAATGGATAAAGAAGTTGTGGTATTTACTTACAAAGCAATATCACTCAGCAATGAAATCTATGTCATCAGGCCCTTAGCAGCACAATGAGTGGATTCAGGTATGATGATTCTAACTGAAATAAGTCACACAGAAAAAGAAACATCATAAGATATCAGTAATACACGGAATGTAAACTTGGCTACACAGGAACTGAATTACAGAACAGAACAGGGTCTCAAATTTAGAAAACCAACTTATGCTTGCTTAAGGGGAAAGGTGAGTTGGGGTGCTGCATAAAACCAGAGATTGAAATGAGCACAGATAAAGTTCCTTAAGCCAAATATGGAATAGACAAGAGCTACTCCTTGCTCAACGAAATGGACTCAACACCGCATATTAAATGCCTAAGAATGTACCTGACTAGTAAGTATCTTAAAACCTATGGATTGCTATGTCTCCGAAAGAGAATCAAGCATGTGTACAGGGGCATAAACGCAGCAGTGATAGGATTGGAGAGGTTCGGTGAGCAAATGAAGACCCTTGGAAGTCATATTGCATGGTACCCATTCCACGGGTTTCAACTACCCAGGTTTAAGGTATTCTTCCTTCAGCTAAAACATGCATGTGCAACCTAGAGTATGATCAACCATGTGATCGGGAGACGTGTTCAAATATGTCTCAGTTTTCGTACCCTGGTACTCGGGTGCAACATTCCAGACGCTTTACTAACACCCTCCCGACTTGGAGAGTCAGTCCCTTTAACCTCCTGTTTGGCCCAGTTTGCAATTTCTGCGGAAGATGAACAGGAATAGCGAGAACCAATGAGAGACTAGCTGGAGGTGTCTGGACGGGCAAATTTAACTCTCATTTCCCACCAGGAAGAGGAATTAACCAAAGGCTCAGCGTGCCGTGCCGGAACCAGATTAGGGCCTGAAGCCATCCTGCGGTGTTGCGGCCAGCTCAAAAGAAAGCGAGTTGAAGAAAGGAGCTCAGGGGCACTGTAATTCACAAACCTGCAGAGTTATAAATGACAGCTATCGTCCAAAAATATACTGAAGTAAGGCTGCCAAGAGGACTTGAAAGCGGGGCAGAATTGCAGGAAACCGATTTCAGGAGATAGACTGGAATTGCATTGAAAGCATAGGAAAAGAGGCAGAACGTCCACAATGATGCACTTGGCCAAAAAGGGCGTATGCGTTTTTTCCTGAATATATTCAGGAAGAAACGCATACGCCCTTTTTGGCCAACCAAGCAAGCTTGCAAAGGAAATCTGCACTACAATGAAGTCTCACTTCCCCCCGGTCAAAAGGGCCATCTGAAAAAAGTGTAAAATCCAGAAAGACAGGACAGGCCATGGAGAACTGGGAGCCTTGTTATGCTGATGGGCGGGATGTAAATTGCCAACAGACACTCGGGAGAAGTGTATGGTGTTTCCTGAAACATCTAAAAAACAAAGCAACAGAGCCTAGGGCACTTCCACTTATGGTCCTATAGCTTAGGGAAATTAAAATCCAAAAGACACAGCCACCCCAAAGTTTGGGACGCCTCTGTTTACAAGAACCTCGTTTACAGTACAAGTTCAACATCGCAGAAAGTGAAAAATGGATAAAGAAGTTGTGGTATTTACTTACAAAGCAATATCACTCAGCAATGAAATCTATGTCATCAGGCCCTTAGCAGCACAATGAGTGGATTCAGGTATGATGATTCTAACTGAAATAAGTCACACAGAAAAAGAAACATCATAAGATATCAGTAATACACGGAATGTAAACTTGGCTACACAGGAACTGAATTACAGAACAGAACAGGGTCTCAAATTTAGAAAACCAACTTATGCTTGCTTAAGGGGAAAGGTGAGTTGGGGTGCTGCATAAAACCAGAGATTGAAATGAGCACAGATAAAGTTCCTTAAGCCAAATATGGAATAGACAAGAGCTACTCCTTGCTCAACGAAATGGACTCAACACCGCATATTAAACGCCTAAGAATGTACCTGACTAGTAAGTATCTTAATACCTATGGATTGCTATGTCTCCGAAAGAGAATCAAGCATGTGTACAGGGGCATAAACGCAGCAGTGATAGGATTGGAGAGGTTCGGTGAGCAAATGAAGACCCTTTGAAGTCATATTGCATGGTACCCATTCCACGGGTTTCAACTACCCAGGTTTAAGGTATTCTTCCTTCAGCTAAAACATGCATGTGGAACCTAGAGTATGATCAACCATGTGATCGGGAGACGTGTTCAAATATGTCTCAGTTTTCGTACCCTGGTACTCGGGTGCAACATTCCAGACGCTTTACTAACACCCTCCCGACTTGGAGAGTCAGTCCCTTTAACCTCCTGTTTGGCCCAGTTTGCAATTTCTGCGGAAGATGAACAGGAATAGCGAGAACCAATGAGAGACTAGCTGGAGGTGTCTGGACGGGCAAATTTAACTCTCATTTCCCACCAGGAAGAGGAATTAACCAAAGGCTCAGCGTGCCGTGCCGGAACAAGATTAGGGCCTGAAGCCATCCTGCGGTGTTGCGGCCAGCTCAAAAGAAAGCGAGTTGAAGAAAGGAGCTCAGGGGCACTGTAATTCACAAACCTGCAGAGTTATAAATGACAGCTATCGTCCAAAAATATACTGAAGTAAGGCTGCCAAGAGGACTTGAAAGCGGGGCAGAATTGCAGGAAACCGATTTCAGGAGGTAGACTGGAATTGCATTGAAAGCATAGGAAAAGAGGCAGAACGTCCACAATGATGCACTTGGCCAAAAAGGGCGTATGCGTTTTTTCCTGAATATATTCAGGAAAAAACGCATACGCCCTTTTTGGCCAACCAAGCAAGCTTGCAAAGGAAATCTGCACTACAATGAAGTCTCACTTCCCCCCGGTCAAAAGGGCCATCTGAAAAAAGTGTAAAATCCAGAAAGGCAGGACAGGCCATGGAGAACTGGGAGCCTTGTTATGCTGATGGGCGGGATGTAAATTGCCAACAGACACTCGGGAGAAGTGTATGGTGTTTCCTGAAACATCTAAAAAACAAAGCAACAGAGCCTAGGGCACTTCCACTTATGGTCCTATAGCTTAGGGAAATTAAAATCAAAAAGACACAGCCACCCCAAACATTGGGACGCCTCTGTTTACAAGAACCTCGTTTACAGTACAAGCTCAACATCGCAGAAAGTGAAAAATGGATAAAGAAGTTGTGGTATTTACTTACAAAGCAATATCACTCAGCAATGAAATCTATGTCATCAGGCCCTTAGCAGCACAATGAGTGGATTCAGGTATGATGATTCTAACTGAAATAAGTCACACAGAAAAAGAAACATCATAAGATATCAGTAATACACGGAATTTAAACTTGGCTACACAGGAACTGAATTACAGAACAGAACAGGGTCTCAAATTTAGAAAACCAACTTATGCTTGCTTAAGGGGAAAGGTGAGTTGGGGTGCTGCATAAAACCAGAGATTGAAATGAGCACAGATAAAGTTCCTTAAGCCAAATATGGAATAGACAAGAGCTACTCCTTGCTCAACGAAATGGACTCAACACCGCATATTAAATGCCTAAGAATGTACCTGACTAGTAAGTATCTTAAAACCTATGGATTGCTATGTCTCCGAAAGAGAATCAAGCATGTGTACAGGGGCATAAACGCAGCAGTGATAGGATTGGAGAGGTTCGGTGAGCAAATGAAGACCCTTGGAAGTCATATTGCATGGTACCCATTCCACGGGTTTCAACTACCCAGGTTTAAGGTATTCTTCCTTCAGCTAAAACATGCATGTGCAACCTAGAGTATGATCAACCATGTGATCGGGAGACGTGTTCAAATATGTCTCAGTTTTCGTACCCTGGTACTCGGGTGCAACATTCCAGACGCTTTACTAACACCCTCCCGACTTGGAGAGTCAGTCCCTTTAACCTCCTGTTTGGCCCAGTTTGCAATTTCTGCGGAAGATGAACAGGAATAGCGAGAACCAATGAGAGACTAGCTGGAGGTGTCTGGACGGGCAAATTTAACTCTCATTTCCCACCAGGAAGAGGAATTAACCAAAGGCTCAGCGTGCCGTGCCGGAACCAGATTAGGGCCTGAAGCCATCCTGCGGTGTTGCGGCCAGCTCAAAAGAAAGCGAGTTGAAGAAAGGAGCTCAGGGGCACTGTAATTCACAAACCTGCAGAGTTATAAATGACAGCTATCGTCCAAAAATATACTGAAGTAAGGCTGCCAAGAGGACTTGAAAGCGGGGCAGAATTGCAGGAAACCGATTTCAGGAGATAGACTGGAATTGCATTGAAAGCATAGGAAAAGAGGCAGAACGTCCACAATGATGCACTTGGCCAAAAAGGGCGTATGCGTTTTTTCCTGAATATATTCAGGAAGAAACGCATACGCCCTTTTTGGCCAACCAAGCAAGCTTGCAAAGGAAATCTGCACTACAATGAAGTCTCACTTCCCCCCGGTCAAAAGGGCCATCTGAAAAAAGTGTAAAATCCAGAAAGACAGGACAGGCCATGGAGAACTGGGAGCCTTGTTATGCTGATGGGCGGGATGTAAATTGCCAACAGACACTCGGGAGAAGTGTATGGTGTTTCCTGAAACATCTAAAAAACAAAGCAACAGAGCCTAGGGCACTTCCACTTATGGTCCTATAGCTTAGGGAAATTAAAATCAAAAAGACACAGCCACCCCAAAGTTTGGGACGCCTCTGTTTACAAGAACCTCGTTTACAGTACAAGTTCAACATCGCAGAAAGTGAAAAATGGATAAAGAAGTTGTGGTATTTACTTACAAAGCAATATCACTCAGCAATGAAATCTATGTCATCAGGCCCTTAGCAGCACAATGAGTGGATTCAGGTATGATGATTCTAACTGAAATAAGTCACACAGAAAAAGAAACATCATAAGATATCAGTAATACACGGAATGTAAACTTGGCTACACAGGAACTGAATTACAGAACAGAACAGGGTCTCAAATTTAGAAAACCAACTTATGCTTGCTTAAGGGGAAAGGTGAGTTGGGGTGCTGCATAAAACCAGAGATTGAAATGAGCACAGATAAAGTTCCTTAAGCCAAATATGGAATAGACAAGAGCTACTCCTTGCTCAACGAAATGGACTCAACACCGCATATTAAACGCCTAAGAATGTACCTGACTAGTAAGTATCTTAATACCTATGGATTGCTATGTCTCCGAAAGAGAATCAAGCATGTGTACAGGGGCATAAACGCAGCAGTGATAGGATTGGAGAGGTTCGGTGAGCAAATGAAGACCCTTTGAAGTCATATTGCATGGTACCCATTCCACGGGTTTCAACTACCCAGGTTTAAGGTATTCTTCCTTCAGCTAAAACATGCATGTGGAACCTAGAGTATGATCAACCATGTGATCGGGAGACGTGTTCAAATATGTCTCAGTTTTCGTACCCTGGTACTCGGGTGCAACATTCCAGACGCTTTACTAACACCCTCCCGACTTGGAGAGTCAGTCCCTTTAACCTCCTGTTTGGCCCAGTTTGCAATTTCTGCGGAAGATGAACAGGAATAGCGAGAACCAATGAGAGACTAGCTGGAGGTGTCTGGACGGGCAAATTTAACTCTCATTTCCCACCAGGAAGAGGAATTAACCAAAGGCTCAGCGTGCCGTGCCGGAACCAGATTAGGGCCTGAAGCCATCCTGCGGTGTTGCGGCCAGCTCAAAAGAAAGCGAGTTGAAGAAAGGAGCTCAGGGGCACTGTAATTCACAAACCTGCAGAGTTATAAATGACAGCTATCGTCCAAAAATATACTGAAGTAAGGCTGCCAAGAGGACTTGAAAGCGGGGCAGAATTGCAGGAAACCGATTTCAGGAGGTAGACTGGAATTGCATTGAAAGCATAGGAAAAGAGGCAGAACGTCCACAATGATGCACTTGGCCAAAAAGGGCGTATGCGTTTTTTCCTGAATATATTCAGGAAAAAACGCATACGCCCTTTTTGGCCAACCAAGCAAGCTTGCAAAGGAAATCTGCACTACAATGAAGTCTCACTTCCCCCCGGTCAAAAGGGCCATCTGAAAAAAGTGTAAAATCCAGAAAGGCAGGACAGGCCATGGAGAACTGGGAGCCTTGTTATGCTGATGGGCGGGATGTAAATTGCCAACAGACACTCGGGAGAAGTGTATGGTGTTTCCTGAAACATCTAAAAAACAAAGCAACAGAGCCTAGGGCACTTCCACTTATGGTCCTATAGCTTAGGGAAATTAAAATCAAAAAGACACAGCCACCCCAAAGTTTGGGACGCCTCTGTTTACAAGAACCTCGTTTACAGTACAAGTTCAACATCGCAGAAAGTGAAAAATGGATAAAGAAGTTGTGGTATTTACTTACAAAGCAATATCACTCAGCAATGAAATCTATGTCATCAGGCCCTTAGCAGCACAATGAGTGGATTCAGGTATGATGATTCTAACTGAAATAAGTCACACAGAAAAAGAAACATCATAAGATATCAGTAATACACGGAATGTAAACTTGGCTACACAGGAACTGAATTACAGAACAGAACAGGGTCTCAAATTTAGAAAACCAACTTATGCTTGCTTAAGGGGAAAGGTGAGTTGGGGTGCTGCATAAAACCAGAGATTGAAATGAGCACAGATAAAGTTCCTTAAGCCAAATATGGAATAGACAAGAGCTACTCCTTGCTCAACGAAATGGACTCAACACCGCATATTAAACGCCTAAGAATGTACCTGACTAGTAAGTATCTTAATACCTATGGATTGCTATGTCTCCGAAAGAGAATCAAGCATGTGTACAGGGGCATAAACGCAGCAGTGATAGGATTGGAGAGGTTCGGTGAGCAAATGAAGACCCTTTGAAGTCATATTGCATGGTACCCATTCCACGGGTTTCAACTACCCAGGTTTAAGGTATTCTTCCTTCAGCTAAAACATGCATGTGGAACCAAGAGTATGATCAACCATGTGATCGGGAGACGTGTTCAAATATGTCTCAGTTTTCGTACCCTGGTACTCGGGTGCAACATTCCAGACGCTTTACTAACACCCTCCCGACTTGGAGAGTCAGTCCCTTTAACCTCCTGTTTGGCCCAGTTTGCAATTTCTGCGGAAGATGAACAGGAATAGCGAGAACCAATGAGAGACTAGCTGGAGGTGTCTGGACGGGCAAATTTAACTCTCATTTCCCACCAGGAAGAGGAATTAACCAAAGGCTCAGCATGCCGTGCCGGAACCAGATTAGGGCCTGAAGCCATCCTGCGGTGTTGCGGCCAGCTCAAAAGAAAGCGAGTTGAAGAAAGGAGCTCAGGGGCACTGTAATTCACAAACCTGCAGAGTTATAAATGACAGCTATCGTCCAAAAATATACTGAAGTAAGGCTGCCAAGAGGACTTGAAAGCGGGGCAGAATTGCAGGAAACCGATTTCAGGAGGTAGACTGGAATTGCATTGAAAGCATAGGAAAAGAGGCAGAACGTCCACAATGATGCACTTGGCCAAAAAGGGCGTATGCGTTTTTTCCTGAATATATTCAGGAAAAAACGCATACGCCCTTTTTGGCCAACCAAGCAAGCTTGCAAAGGAAATCTGCACTACAATGAAGTCTCACTTCCCCCCGGTCAAAAGGGCCATCTGAAAAAAGTGTAAAATCCAGAAAGGCAGGACAGGCCATGGAGAACTGGGAGCCTTGTTATGCTGATGGGCGGGATGTAAATTGCCAACAGACACTCGGGAGAAGTGTATGGTGTTTCCTGAAACATCTAAAAAACAAAGCAACAGAGCCTAGGGCACTTCCACTTATGGTCCTATAGCTTAGGGAAATTAAAATCAAAAAGGCACAGCCACCCCAAACATTGGGACGCCTCTGTTTACAAGAACCTCGTTTACAGTACAAGTTCAACATCGCAGAAAGTGCAAAATGGATAAAGAAGTTGTGGTATTTACTTACAAAGCAATATCACTCAGCAATGAAATCTATGTCATCAGGCCCTTAGCAGCACAATGAGTGGATTCAGGTATGATGATTCTAACTGAAATAAGTCACACAGAAAAAGAAACATCATAAGATATCAGTAATACACGGAATGTAAACTTGGCTACACAGGAACTGAATTACAGAACAGAACAGGGTCTCAAATTTAGAAAACCAACTTATGCTTGCTTAAGGGGAAAGGTGAGTTGGGGTGCTGCATAAAACCAGAGATTGAAATGAGCACAGATAAAGTTCCTTAAGCCAAATATGGAATAGACAAGAGCTACTCCTTGCTCAACGAAATGGACTCAACACCGCATATTAAATGCCTAAGAATGTACCTGACTAGTAAGTATCTTAAAACCTATGGATTGCTATGTCTCCGAAAGAGAATCAAGCATGTGTACAGGGGCATAAACGCAGCAGTGATAGGATTGGAGAGGTTCGGTGAGCAAATGAAGACCCTTTGAAGTCATATTGCATGGTACCCATTCCACGGGTTTCAACTACCCAGGTTTAAGGTATTCTTCCTTCAGCTAAAACATGCATGTGCAACCTAGAGTATGATCAACCATGTGATCGGGAGACATGTTCAAATATGTCTCAGTTTTCGTACCCTGGTACTCGGGTGCAACATTCCAGACGCTTTACTAACACCCTCCCGACTTGGAGAGTCAGTCCCTTTAACCTCCTGTTTGGCCCAGTTTGCAATTTCTGCGGAAGATGAACAGGAATAGTGAGAAACAATGAGAGACTAGCTGGAGGTGTCTGGACGGGCAAATTTAACTCTCATTTCCCACCAGGAAGAGGAATTAACCAAAGGCTCAGCGTGCCGTGCCGGAACCAGATTAGGGCCTGAAGCCATCCTGCGGTGTTGCGGCCAGCTCAAAAGAAAGCGAGTTGAAGAAAGGAGCTCAGGGGCACTGTAATTCACAAACCTGCAGAGTTATAAATGACAGCTATCGTCCAAAAATATACTGAAGTAAGGCTGCCAAGAGGACTTGAAAGCGGGGCAGAATTGCAGGAAACCGATTTCAGGAGATAGACTGGAATTGCATTGAAAGCATAGGAAAAGAGGCAGAACGTCCACAATAATGCACTTGGCCAAAAAGGGCGTATGCGTTTTTTCCTGAATATATTCAGGAAGAAACGCATACGCCCTTTTTGGCCAACCAAGCAAGCTTGCAAAGGAAATCTGCACTACAATGAAGTCTCACTTCCCCCCGGTCAAAAGGGCCATCTGAAAAAAGTGTAAAATCCAGAAAGACAGGACAGGCCATGGAGAACTGGGAGCCTTGTTATGCTGATGGGCGGGATGTAAATTGCCAACAGACACTCGGGAGAAGTGTATGGTGTTTCCTGAAACATCTAAAAAACAAAGCAACAGAGCCTAGGGCACTTCCACTTATGGTCCTATAGCTTAGGGAAATTAAAATCAAAAAGACACAGCCACCCCAAAGTTTGGGACGCCTCTGTTTACAAGAACCTCGTTTACAGTACAAGTTCAACATCGCAGAAAGTGAAAAATGGATAAAGAAGTTGTGGTATTTACTTACAAAGCAATATCACTCAGCAATGAAATCTATGTCATCAGGCCCTTAGCAGCACAATGAGTGGATTCAGGTATGATGATTCTAACTGAAATAAGTCACACAGAAAAAGAAACATCATAAGATATCAGTAATACACGGAATTTAAACTTGGCTACACAGGAACTGAATTACAGAACAGAACAGGGTCTCAAATTTAGAAAACCAACTTATGCTTGCTTAAGGGGAAAGGTGAGTTGGGGTGCTGCATAAAACCAGAGATTGAAATGAGCACAGATAAAGTTCCTTAAGCCAAATATGGAATAGACAAGAGCTACTCCTTGCTCAACGAAATGGACTCAACACCGCATATTAAATGCCTAAGAATGTACCTGACTAGTAAGTATCTTAAAACCTATGGATTGCTATGTCTCCGAAAGAGAATCAAGCATGTGTACAGGGGCATAAACGCAGCAGTGATAGGATTGGAGAGGTTCGGTGAGCAAATGAAGACCCTTTGAAGTCATATTGCATGGTACCCATTCCACGGGTTTCAACTACCCAGGTTTAAGGTATTCTTCCTTCAGCTAAAACATGCATGTGGAACCAAGAGTATGATCAACCATGTGATCGGGAGACGTGTTCAAATATGTCTCAGTTTTCGTACCCTGGTACTCGGGTGCAACATTCCAGACGCTTTACTAACACCCTCCCGACTTGGAGAGTCAGTCCCTTTAACCTCCTGTTTGGCCCAGTTTGCAATTTCTGCGGAAGATGAACAGGAATAGCGAGAACCAATGAGAGACTAGCTGGAGGTGTCTGGACGGGCAAATTTAACTCTCATTTCCCACCAGGAAGAGGAATTAACCAAAGGCTCAGCATGCCGTGCCGGAACCAGATTAGGGCCTGAAGCCATCCTGCGGTGTTGCGGCCAGCTCAAAAGAAAGCGAGTTGAAGAAAGGAGCTCAGGGGCACTGTAATTCACAAACCTGCAGAGTTATAAATGACAGCTATCGTCCAAAAATATACTGAAGTAAGGCTGCCAAGAGGACTTGAAAGCGGGGCAGAATTGCAGGAAACCGATTTCAGGAGGTAGACTGGAATTGCATTGAAAGCATAGGAAAAGAGGCAGAACGTCCACAATGATGCACTTGGCCAAAAAGGGTGTATGCGTTTTTTCCTGAATATATTCAGGAAAAAACGCATACGCCCTTTTTGGCCAACCAAGCAAGCTTGCAAAGGAAATCTGCACTACAATGAAGTCTGACTTCCCCCCGGTCAAAAGGGCCATCTGAAAAAAGTGTAAAATCCAGAAAGGCAGGACAGGCCATGGAGAACTGGGAGCCTTGTTATGCTGATGGGCGGGATGTAAATTGCCAACAGACACTCGGGAGAAGTGTATGGTGTTTCCTGAAACATCTAAAAAACAAAGCAACAGAGCCTAGGGCACTTCCACTTATGGTCCTATAGCTTAGGGAAATTAAAATCAAAAAGACACAGCCACCCCAAACATTGGGACGCCTCTGTTTACAAGAACCTCGTTTACAGTACAAGCTCAACATCGCAGAAAGTGAAAAATGGATAAAGAAGTTGTGGTATTTACTTACAAAGCAATATCACTCAGCAATGAAATCTATGTCATCAGGCCCTTAGCAGCACAATGAGTGGATTCAGGTATGATGATTCTAACTGAAATAAGTCACACAGAAAAAGAAACATCATAAGATATCAGTAATACACGGAATGTAAACTTGGCTACACAGGAACTGAATTACAGAACAGAACAGGGTCTCAAATTTAGAAAACCAACTTATGCTTTCTTAAGGGGAAAGGTGAGTTGGGGTGCTGCATAAAACCAGAGATTGAAATGAGCACAGATAAAGTTCCTTAAGCCAAATATGGAATAGACAAGAGCTACTCCTTGCTCAACGAAATGGACTCAACACCGCATATTAAATGCCTAAGAATGTACCTGACTAGTAAGTATCTTAAAACCTATGGATTGCTATGTCTCCGAAAGAGAATCAAGCATGTGTACAGGGGCATAAACGCAGCAGTGATAGGATTGGAGAGGTTCGGTGAGCAAATGAAGACCCTTGGAAGTCATATTGCATGGTACCCATTCCACGGGTTTCAACTACCCAGGTTTAAGGTATTCTTCCTTCAGCTAAAACATGCATGTGCAACCTAGAGTATGATCAACCATGTGATCGGGAGACGTGTTCAAATATGTCTCAGTTTTCGTACCCTGGTACTCGGGTGCAACATTCCAGACGCTTTACTAACACCCTCCCGACTTGGAGAGTCAGTCCCTTTAACCTCCTGTTTGGCCCAGTTTGCAATTTCTGCGGAAGATGAACAGGAATAGCGAGAACCAATGAGAGACTAGCTGGAGGTGTCTGGACGGGCAAATTTAACTCTCATTTCCCACCAGGAAGAGGAATTAACCAAAGGCTCAGCGTGCCGTGCCGGAACCAGATTAGGGCCTGAAGCCATCCTGCGGTGTTGCGGCCAGCTCAAAAGAAAGCGAGTTGAAGAAAGGAGCTCAGGGGCACTGTAATTCACAAACCTGCAGAGTTATAAATGACAGCTATCGTCCAAAAATATACTGAAGTAAGGCTGCCAAGAGGACTTGAAAGCGGGGCAGAATTGCAGGAAACCGATTTCAGGAGGTAGACTGGAATTGCATTGAAAGCATAGGAAAAGAGGCAGAACGTCCACAATGATGCACTTGGCCAAAAAGGGCGTATGCGTTTTTTCCTGAATATATTCAGGAAAAAACGCATACGCCCTTTTTGGCCAACCAAGCAAGCTTGCAAAGGAAATCTGCACTACAATGAAGTCTCACTTCCCCCCGGTCAAAAGGGCCATCTGAAAAAAGTGTAAAATCCAGAAAGGCAGGACAGGCCATGGAGAACTGGGAGCCTTGTTATGCTGATGGGCGGGATGTAAATTGCCAACAGACACTCGGGAGAAGTGTATGGTGTTTCCTGAAACATCTAAAAAACAAAGCAACAGAGCCTAGGGCACTTCCACTTATGGTCCTATAGCTTAGGGAAATTAAAATCAAAAAGACACAGCCACCCCAAAGTTTGGGACGCCTCTGTTTACAAGAACCTCGTTTACAGTACAAGTTCAACATCGCAGAAAGTGAAAAATGGATAAAGAAGTTGTGGTATTTACTTACAAAGCAATATCACTCAGCAATGAAATCTATGTCATCAGGCCCTTAGCAGCACAATGAGTGGATTCAGGTATGATGATTCTAACTGAAATAAGTCACACAGAAAAAGAAACATCATAAGATATCAGTAATACACGGAATTTAAACTTGGCTACACAGGAACTGAATTACAGAACAGAACAGGGTCTCAAATTTAGAAAACCAACTTATGCTTGCTTAAGGGGAAAGGTGAGTTGGGGTGCTGCATAAAACCAGAGATTGAAATGAGCACAGATAAAGTTCCTTAAGCCAAATATGGAATAGACAAGAGCTACTCCTTGCTCAACGAAATGGACTCAACACCGCATATTAAATGCCTAAGAATGTACCTGACTAGTAAGTATCTTAAAACCTATGGATTGCTATGTCTCCGAAAGAGAATCAAGCATGTGTACAGGGGCATAAACGCAGCAGTGATAGGATTGGAGAGGTTCGGTGAGCAAATGAAGACCCTTTGAAGTCATATTGCATGGTACCCATTCCACGGGTTTCAACTACCCAGGTTTAAGGTATTCTTCCTTCAGCTAAAACATGCATGTGGAACCAAGAGTATGATCAACCATGTGATCGGGAGACGTGTTCAAATATGTCTCAGTTTTCGTACCCTGGTACTCGGGTGCAACATTCCAGACGCTTTACTAACACCCTCCCGACTTGGAGAGTCAGTCCCTTTAACCTCCTGTTTGGCCCAGTTTGCAATTTCTGCGGAAGATGAACAGGAATAGCGAGAACCAATGAGAGACTAGCTGGAGGTGTCTGGACGGGCAAATTTAACTCTCATTTCCCACCAGGAAGAGGAATTAACCAAAGGCTCAGCATGCCGTGCCGGAACCAGATTAGGGCCTGAAGCCATCCTGCGGTGTTGCGGCCAGCTCAAAAGAAAGCGAGTTGAAGAAAGGAGCTCAGGGGCACTGTAATTCACAAACCTGCAGAGTTATAAATGACAGCTATCGTCCAAAAATATACTGAAGTAAGGCTGCCAAGAGGACTTGAAAGCGGGGCAGAATTGCAGGAAACCGATTTCAGGAGGTAGACTGGAATTGCATTGAAAGCATAGGAAAAGAGGCAGAACGTCCACAATGATGCACTTGGCCAAAAAGGGCGTATGCGTTTTTTCCTGAATATATTCAGGAAAAAACGCATACGCCCTTTTTGGCCAACCAAGCAAGCTTGCAAAGGAAATCTGCACTACAATGAAGTCTCACTTCCCCCCGGTCAAAAGGGCCATCTGAAAAAAGTGTAAAATCCAGAAAGGCAGGACAGGCCATGGAGAACTGGGAGCCTTGTTATGCTGATGGGCGGGATGTAAATTGCCAACAGACACTCGGGAGAAGTGTATGGTGTTTCCTGAAACATCTAAAAAACAAAGCAACAGAGCCTAGGGCACTTCCACTTATGGTCCTATAGCTTAGGGAAATTAAAATCAAAAAGACACAGCCACCCCAAAGTTTGGGACGCCTCTGTTTACAAGAACCTCGTTTACAGTACAAGTTCAACATCGCAGAAAGTGAAAAATGGATAAAGAAGTTGTGGTATTTACTTACAAAGCAATATCACTCAGCAATGAAATCTATGTCATCAGGCCCTTAGCAGCACAATGAGTGGATTCAGGTATGATGATTCTAACTGAAATAAGTCACACAGAAAAAGAAACATCATAAGATATCAGTAATACACGGAATGTAAACTTGGCTACACAGGAACTGAATTACAGAACAGAACAGGGTCTCAAATTTAGAAAACCAACTTATGCTTGCTTAAGGGGAAAGGTGAGTTGGGGTGCTGCATAAAACCAGAGATTGAAATGAGCACAGATAAAGTTCCTTAAGCCAAATATGGAATAGACAAGAGCTACTCCTTGCTCAACGAAATGGACTCAACACCGCATATTAAATGCCTAAGAATGTACCTGACTAGTAAGTATCTTAAAACCTATGGATTGCTATGTCTCCGAAAGAGAATCAAGCATGTGTACAGGGGCATAAACGCAGCAGTGATAGGATTGGAGAGGTTCGGTGAGCAAATGAAGACCCTTTGAAGTCATATTGCATGGTACCCATTCCACGGGTTTCAACTACCCAGGTTTAAGGTATTCTTCCTTCAGCTAAAACATGCATGTGGAACCAAGAGTATGATCAACCATGTGATCGGGAGACGTGTTCAAATATGTCTCAGTTTTCGTACCCTGGTACTCGGGTGCAACATTCCAGACGCTTTACTAACACCCTCCCGACTTGGAGAGTCAGTCCCTTTAACCTCCTGTTTGGCCCAGTTTGCAATTTCTGCGGAAGATGAACAGGAATAGCGAGAACCAATGAGAGACTAGCTGGAGGTGTCTGGACGGGCAAATTTAACTCTCATTTCCCACCAGGAAGAGGAATTAACCAAAGGCTCAGCATGCCGTGCCGGAACCAGATTAGGGCCTGAAGCCATCCTGCGGTGTTGCGGCCAGCTCAAAAGAAAGCGAGTTGAAGAAAGGAGCTCAGGGGCACTGTAATTCACAAACCTGCAGAGTTATAAATGACAGCTATCGTCCAAAAATATACTGAAGTAAGGCTGCCAAGAGGACTTGAAAGCGGGGCAGAATTGCAGGAAACCGATTTCAGGAGGTAGACTGGAATTGCATTGAAAGCATAGGAAAAGAGGCAGAACGTCCACAATGATGCACTTGGCCAAAAAGGGCGTATGCGTTTTTTCCTGAATATATTCAGGAAAAAACGCATACGCCCTTTTTGGCCAACCAAGCAAGCTTGCAAAGGAAATCTGCACTACAATGAAGTCTCACTTCCCCCCGGTCAAAAGGGCCATCTGAAAAAAGTGTAAAATCCAGAAAGGCAGGACAGGCCATGGAGAACTGGGAGCCTTGTTATGCTGATGGGCGGGATGTAAATTGCCAACAGACACTCGGGAGAAGTGTATGGTGTTTCCTGAAACATCTAAAAAACAAAGCAACAGAGCCTAGGGCACTTCCACTTATGGTCCTATAGCTTAGGGAAATTAAAATCAAAAAGGCACAGCCACCCCAAAGTTTGGGACGCCTCTGTTTACAAGAACCTCGTTTACAGTACAAGTTCAACATCGCAGAAAGTGAAAAATGGATAAAGAAGTTGTGGTATTTACTTACAAAGCAATATCACTCAGCAATGAAATCTATGTCATCAGGCCCTTAGCAGCACAATGAGTGGATTCAGGTATGATGATTCTAACTGAAATAAGTCACACAGAAAAAGAAACATCATAAGATATCAGTAATACACGGAATGTAAACTTGGCTACACAGGAACTGAATTACAGAACAGAACAGGGTCTCAAATTTAGAAAACCAACTTATGCTTGCTTAAGGGGAAAGGTGAGTTGGGGTGCTGCATAAAACCAGAGATTGAAATGAGCACAGATAAAGTTCCTTAAGCCAAATATGGAATAGACAAGAGCTACTCCTTGCTCAACGAAATGGACTCAACACCGCATATTAAACGCCTAAGAATGTACCTGACTAGTAAGTATCTTAATACCTATGGATTGCTATGTCTCCGAAAGAGAATCAAGCATGTGTACAGGGGCATAAACGCAGCAGTGATAGGATTGGAGAGGTTCGGTGAGCAAATGAAGACCCTTTGAAGTCATATTGCATGGTACCCATTCCACGGGTTTCAACTACCCAGGTTTAAGGTATTCTTCCTTCAGCTAAAACATGCATGTGGAACCAAGAGTATGATCAACCATGTGATCGGGAGACGTGTTCAAATATGTCTCAGTTTTCGTACCCTGGTACTCGGGTGCAACATTCCAGACGCTTTACTAACACCCTCCCGACTTGGAGAGTCAGTCCCTTTAACCTCCTGTTTGGCCCAGTTTGCAATTTCTGCGGAAGATGAACAGGAATAGCGAGAACCAATGAGAGACTAGCTGGAGGTGTCTGGACGGGCAAATTTAACTCTCATTTCCCACCAGGAAGAGGAATTAACCAAAGGCTCAGCGTGCCGTGCCGGAACCAGATTAGGGCCTGAAGCCATCCTGCGGTGTTGCGGCCAGCTCAAAAGAAAGCGAGTTGAAGAAAGGAGCTCAGGGGCACTGTAATTCACAAACCTGCAGAGTTATAAATGACAGCTATCGTCCAAAAATATACTGAAGTAAGGCTGCCAAGAGGACTTGAAAGTGGGGCAGAATTGCAGGAAACCGATTTCAGGAGGTAGACTGGAATTGCATTGAAAGCATAGGAAAAGAGGCAGAACGTCCACAATGATGCACTTGGCCAAAAAGGGCGTATGCGTTTTTTCCTGAATATATTCAGGAAAAAACGCATACGCCCTTTTTGGCCAACCAAGCAAGCTTGCAAAGGAAATCTGCACTACAATGAAGTCTCACTTCCCCCCGGTCAAAAGGGCCATCTGAAAAAAGTGTAAAATCCAGAAAGGCAGGACAGGCCATGGAGAACTGGGAGCCTTGTTATGCTGATGGGCGGGATGTAAATTGCCAACAGACACTCGGGAGAAGTGTATGGTGTTTCCTGAAACATCTAAAAAACAAAGCAACAGAGCCTAGGGCACTTCCACTTATGGTCCTATAGCTTAGGGAAATTAAAATCAAAAAGGCACAGCCACCCCAAACATTGGGACGCCTCTGTTTACAAGAACCTCGTTTACAGTACAAGTTCAACATCGCAGAAAGTGAAAAATGGATAAAGAAGTTGTGGTATTTACTTACAAAGCAATATCACTCAGCAATGAAATCTATGTCATCAGGCCCTTAGCAGCACAATGAGTGGATTCAGGTATGATGATTCTAACTGAAATAAGTCACACAGAAAAAGAAACATCATAAGATATCAGTAATACACGGAATGTAAACTTGGCTACACAGGAACTGAATTACAGAACAGAACAGGGTCTCAAATTTAGAAAACCAACTTATGCTTGCTTAAGGGGAAAGGTGAGTTGGGGTGCTGCATAAAACCAGAGATTGAAATGAGCACAGATAAAGTTCCTTAAGCCAAATATGGAATAGACAAGAGCTACTCCTTGCTCAACGAAATGGACTCAACACCGCATATTAAATGCCTAAGAATGTACCTGACTAGTAAGTATCTTAAAACCTATGGATTGCTATGTCTCCGAAAGAGAATCAAGCATGTGTACAGGGGCATAAACGCAGCAGTGATAGGATTGGAGAGGTTCGGTGAGCAAATGAAGACCCTTTGAAGTCATATTGCATGGTACCCATTCCACGGGTTTCAACTACCCAGGTTTAAGGTATTCTTCCTTCAGCTAAAACATGCATGTGGAACCAAGAGTATGATCAACCATGTGATCGGGAGACGTGTTCAAATATGTCTCAGTTTTCGTACCCTGGTACTCGGGTGCAACATTCCAGACGCTTTACTAACACCCTCCCGACTTGGAGAGTCAGTCCCTTTAACCTCCTGTTTGGCCCAGTTTGCAATTTCTGCGGAAGATGAACAGGAATAGCGAGAACCAATGAGAGACTAGCTGGAGGTGTCTGGACGGGCAAATTTAACTCTCATTTCCCACCAGGAAGAGGAATTAACCAAAGGCTCAGCGTGCCGTGCCGGAACCAGATTAGGGCCTGAAGCCATCCTGCGGTGTTGCGGCCAGCTCAAAAGAAAGCGAGTTGAAGAAAGGAGCTCAGGGGCACTGTAATTCACAAACCTGCAGAGTTATAAATGACAGCTATCGTCCAAAAATATACTGAAGTAAGGCTGCCAAGAGGACTTGAAAGCGGGGCAGAATTGCAGGAAACCGATTTCAGGAGGTAGACTGGAATTGCATTGAAAGCATAGGAAAAGAGGCAGAACGTCCACAATGATGCACTTGGCCAAAAAGGGCGTATGCGTTTTTTCCTGAATATATTCAGGAAAAAACGCATACGCCCTTTTTGGCCAACCAAGCAAGCTTGCAAAGGAAATCTGCACTACAATGAAGTCTCACTTCCCCCCGGTCAAAAGGGCCATCTGAAAAAAGTGTAAAATCCAGAAAGGCAGGACAGGCCATGGAGAACTGGGAGCCTTGTTATGCTGATGGGCGGGATGTAAATTGCCAACAGACACTCGGGAGAAGTGTATGGTGTTTCCTGAAACATCTAAAAAACAAAGCAACAGAGCCTAGGGCACTTCCACTTATGGTCCTATAGCTTAGGGAAATTAAAATCAAAAAGACACAGCCACCCCAAAGTTTGGGACGCCTCTGTTTACAAGAACCTCGTTTACAGTACAAGTTCAACATCGCAGAAAGTGAAAAATGGATAAAGAAGTTGTGGTATTTACTTACAAAGCAATATCACTCAGCAATGAAATCTATGTCATCAGGCCCTTAGCAGCACAATGAGTGGATTCAGGTATGATGATTCTAACTGAAATAAGTCACACAGAAAAAGAAACATCATAAGATATCAGTAATACACGGAATTTAAACTTGGCTACACAGGAACTGAATTACAGAACAGAACAGGGTCTCAAATTTAGAAAACCAACTTATGCTTGCTTAAGGGGAAAGGTGAGTTGGGGTGCTGCATAAAACCAGAGATTGAAATGAGCACAGATAAAGTTCCTTAAGCCAAATATGGAATAGACAAGAGCTACTCCTTGCTCAACGAAATGGACTCAACACCGCATATTAAATGCCTAAGAATGTACCTGACTAGTAAGTATCTTAAAACCTATGGATTGCTATGTCTCCGAAAGAGAATCAAGCATGTGTACAGGGGCATAAACGCAGCAGTGATAGGATTGGAGAGGTTCGGTGAGCAAATGAAGACCCTTTGAAGTCATATTGCATGGTACCCATTCCACGGGTTTCAACTACCCAGGTTTAAGGTATTCTTCCTTCAGCTAAAACATGCATGTGGAACCAAGAGTATGATCAACCATGTGATCGGGAGACGTGTTCAAATATGTCTCAGTTTTCGTACCCTGGTACTCGGGTGCAACATTCCAGACGCTTTACTAACACCCTCCCGACTTGGAGAGTCAGTCCCTTTAACCTCCTGTTTGGCCCAGTTTGCAATTTCTGCGGAAGATGAACAGGAATAGCGAGAACCAATGAGAGACTAGCTGGAGGTGTCTGGACGGGCAAATTTAACTCTCATTTCCCACCAGGAAGAGGAATTAACCAAAGGCTCAGCGTGCCGTGCCGGAACCAGATTAGGGCCTGAAGCCATCCTGCGGTGTTGCGGCCAGCTCAAAAGAAAGCGAGTTGAAGAAAGGAGCTCAGGGGCACTGTAATTCACAAACCTGCAGAGTTATAAATGACAGCTATCGTCCAAAAATATACTGAAGTAAGGCTGCCAAGAGGACTTGAAAGCGGGGCAGAATTGCAGGAAACCGATTTCAGGAGGTAGACTGGAATTGCATTGAAAGCATAGGAAAAGAGGCAGAACGTCCACAATGATGCACTTGGCCAAAAAGGGTGTATGCGTTTTTTCCTGAATATATTCAGGAAAAAACGCATACGCCCTTTTTGGCCAACCAAGCAAGCTTGCAAAGGAAATCTGCACTACAATGAAGTCTGACTTCCCCCCGGTCAAAAGGGCCATCTGAAAAAAGTGTAAAATCCAGAAAGGCAGGACAGGCCATGGAGAACTGGGAGCCTTGTTATGCTGATGGGCGGGATGTAAATTGCCAACAGACACTCGGGAGAAGTGTATGGTGTTTCCTGAAACATCTAAAAAACAAAGCAACAGAGCCTAGGGCACTTCCACTTATGGTCCTATAGCTTAGGGAAATTAAAATCAAAAAGACACAGCCACCCCAAACATTGGGACGCCTCTGTTTACAAGAACCTCGTTTACAGTACAAGCTCAACATCGCAGAAAGTGAAAAATGGATAAAGAAGTTGTGGTATTTACTTACAAAGCAATATCACTCAGCAATGAAATCTATGTCATCAGGCCCTTAGCAGCACAATGAGTGGATTCAGGTATGATGATTCTAACTGAAATAAGTCACACAGAAAAAGAAACATCATAAGATATCAGTAATACACGGAATGTAAACTTGGCTACACAGGAACTGAATTACAGAACAGAACAGGGTCTCAAATTTAGAAAACCAACTTATGCTTTCTTAAGGGGAAAGGTGAGTTGGGGTGCTGCATAAAACCAGAGATTGAAATGAGCACAGATAAAGTTCCTTAAGCCAAATATGGAATAGACAAGAGCTACTCCTTGCTCAACGAAATGGACTCAACACCGCATATTAAATGCCTAAGAATGTACCTGACTAGTAAGTATCTTAAAACCTATGGATTGCTATGTCTCCGAAAGAGAATCAAGCATGTGTACAGGGGCATAAACGCAGCAGTGATAGGATTGGAGAGGTTCGGTGAGCAAATGAAGACCCTTGGAAGTCATATTGCATGGTACCCATTCCACGGGTTTCAACTACCCAGGTTTAAGGTATTCTTCCTTCAGCTAAAACATGCATGTGCAACCTAGAGTATGATCAACCATGTGATCGGGAGACGTGTTCAAATATGTCTCAGTTTTCGTACCCTGGTACTCGGGTGCAACATTCCAGACGCTTTACTAACACCCTCCCGACTTGGAGAGTCAGTCCCTTTAACCTCCTGTTTGGCCCAGTTTGCAATTTCTGCGGAAGATGAACAGGAATAGCGAGAACCAATGAGAGACTAGCTGGAGGTGTCTGGACGGGCAAATTTAACTCTCATTTCCCACCAGGAAGAGGAATTAACCAAAGGCTCAGCGTGCCGTGCCGGAACCAGATTAGGGCCTGAAGCCATCCTGCGGTGTTGCGGCCAGCTCAAAAGAAAGCGAGTTGAAGAAAGGAGCTCAGGGGCACTGTAATTCACAAACCTGCAGAGTTATAAATGACAGCTATCGTCCAAAAATATACTGAAGTAAGGCTGCCAAGAGGACTTGAAAGCGGGGCAGAATTGCAGGAAACCGATTTCAGGAGGTAGACTGGAATTGCATTGAAAGCATAGGAAAAGAGGCAGAACGTCCACAATGATGCACTTGGCCAAAAAGGGCGTATGCGTTTTTTCCTGAATATATTCAGGAAAAAACGCATACGCCCTTTTTGGCCAACCAAGCAAGCTTGCAAAGGAAATCTGCACTACAATGAAGTCTCACTTCCCCCCGGTCAAAAGGGCCATCTGAAAAAAGTGTAAAATCCAGAAAGGCAGGACAGGCCATGGAGAACTGGGAGCCTTGTTATGCTGATGGGCGGGATGTAAATTGCCAACAGACACTCGGGAGAAGTGTATGGTGTTTCCTGAAACATCTAAAAAACAAAGCAACAGAGCCTAGGGCACTTCCACTTATGGTCCTATAGCTTAGGGAAATTAAAATCAAAAAGACACAGCCACCCCAAAGTTTGGGACGCCTCTGTTTACAAGAACCTCGTTTACAGTACAAGTTCAACATCGCAGAAAGTGAAAAATGGATAAAGAAGTTGTGGTATTTACTTACAAAGCAATATCACTCAGCAATGAAATCTATGTCATCAGGCCCTTAGCAGCACAATGAGTGGATTCAGGTATGATGATTCTAACTGAAATAAGTCACACAGAAAAAGAAACATCATAAGATATCAGTAATACACGGAATTTAAACTTGGCTACACAGGAACTGAATTACAGAACAGAACAGGGTCTCAAATTTAGAAAACCAACTTATGCTTGCTTAAGGGGAAAGGTGAGTTGGGGTGCTGCATAAAACCAGAGATTGAAATGAGCACAGATAAAGTTCCTTAAGCCAAATATGGAATAGACAAGAGCTACTCCTTGCTCAACGAAATGGACTCAACACCGCATATTAAATGCCTAAGAATGTACCTGACTAGTAAGTATCTTAAAACCTATGGATTGCTATGTCTCCGAAAGAGAATCAAGCATGTGTACAGGGGCATAAACGCAGCAGTGATAGGATTGGAGAGGTTCGGTGAGCAAATGAAGACCCTTTGAAGTCATATTGCATGGTACCCATTCCACGGGTTTCAACTACCCAGGTTTAAGGTATTCTTCCTTCAGCTAAAACATGCATGTGGAACCAAGAGTATGATCAACCATGTGATCGGGAGACGTGTTCAAATATGTCTCAGTTTTCGTACCCTGGTACTCGGGTGCAACATTCCAGACGCTTTACTAACACCCTCCCGACTTGGAGAGTCAGTCCCTTTAACCTCCTGTTTGGCCCAGTTTGCAATTTCTGCGGAAGATGAACAGGAATAGCGAGAACCAATGAGAGACTAGCTGGAGGTGTCTGGACGGGCAAATTTAACTCTCATTTCCCACCAGGAAGAGGAATTAACCAAAGGCTCAGCATGCCGTGCCGGAACCAGATTAGGGCCTGAAGCCATCCTGCGGTGTTGCGGCCAGCTCAAAAGAAAGCGAGTTGAAGAAAGGAGCTCAGGGGCACTGTAATTCACAAACCTGCAGAGTTATAAATGACAGCTATCGTCCAAAAATATACTGAAGTAAGGCTGCCAAGAGGACTTGAAAGCGGGGCAGAATTGCAGGAAACCGATTTCAGGAGGTAGACTGGAATTGCATTGAAAGCATAGGAAAAGAGGCAGAACGTCCACAATGATGCACTTGGCCAAAAAGGGCGTATGCGTTTTTTCCTGAATATATTCAGGAAAAAACGCATACGCCCTTTTTGGCCAACCAAGCAAGCTTGCAAAGGAAATCTGCACTACAATGAAGTCTCACTTCCCCCCGGTCAAAAGGGCCATCTGAAAAAAGTGTAAAATCCAGAAAGGCAGGACAGGCCATGGAGAACTGGGAGCCTTGTTATGCTGATGGGCGGGATGTAAATTGCCAACAGACACTCGGGAGAAGTGTATGGTGTTTCCTGAAACATCTAAAAAACAAAGCAACAGAGCCTAGGGCACTTCCACTTATGGTCCTATAGCTTAGGGAAATTAAAATCAAAAAGACACAGCCACCCCAAAGTTTGGGACGCCTCTGTTTACAAGAACCTCGTTTACAGTACAAGTTCAACATCGCAGAAAGTGAAAAATGGATAAAGAAGTTGTGGTATTTACTTACAAAGCAATATCACTCAGCAATGAAATCTATGTCATCAGGCCCTTAGCAGCACAATGAGTGGATTCAGGTATGATGATTCTAACTGAAATAAGTCACACAGAAAAAGAAACATCATAAGATATCAGTAATACACGGAATGTAAACTTGGCTACACAGGAACTGAATTACAGAACAGAACAGGGTCTCAAATTTAGAAAACCAACTTATGCTTGCTTAAGGGGAAAGGTGAGTTGGGGTGCTGCATAAAACCAGAGATTGAAATGAGCACAGATAAAGTTCCTTAAGCCAAATATGGAATAGACAAGAGCTACTCCTTGCTCAACGAAATGGACTCAACACCGCATATTAAATGCCTAAGAATGTACCTGACTAGTAAGTATCTTAAAACCTATGGATTGCTATGTCTCCGAAAGAGAATCAAGCATGTGTACAGGGGCATAAACGCAGCAGTGATAGGATTGGAGAGGTTCGGTGAGCAAATGAAGACCCTTGGAAGTCATATTGCATGGTACCCATTCCACGGGTTTCAACTACCCAGGTTTAAGGTATTCTTCCTTCAGCTAAAACATGCATGTGGAACCAAGAGTATGATCAACCATGTGATCGGGAGACGTGTTCAAATATGTCTCAGTTTTCGTACCCTGGTACTCGGGTGCAACATTCCAGACGCTTTACTAACACCCTCCCGACTTGGAGAGTCAGTCCCTTTAACCTCCTGTTTGGCCCAGTTTGCAATTTCTGCGGAAGATGAACAGGAATAGCGAGAACCAATGAGAGACTAGCTGGAGGTGTCTGGACGGGCAAATTTAACTCTCATTTCCCACCAGGAAGAGGAATTAACCAAAGGCTCAGCATGCCGTGCCGGAACCAGATTAGGGCCTGAAGCCATCCTGCGGTGTTGCGGCCAGCTCAAAAGAAAGCGAGTTGAAGAAAGGAGCTCAGGGGCACTGTAATTCACAAACCTGCAGAGTTATAAATGACAGCTATCGTCCAAAAATATACTGAAGTAAGGCTGCCAAGAGGACTTGAAAGCGGGGCAGAATTGCAGGAAACCGATTTCAGGAGGTAGACTGGAATTGCATTGAAAGCATAGGAAAAGAGGCAGAACGTCCACAATGATGCACTTGGCCAAAAAGGGCGTATGCGTTTTTTCCTGAATATATTCAGGAAAAAACGCATACGCCCTTTTTGGCCAACCAAGCAAGCTTGCAAAGGAAATCTGCACTACAATGAAGTCTCACTTCCCCCCGGTCAAAAGGGCCATCTGAAAAAAGTGTAAAATCCAGAAAGGCAGGACAGGCCATGGAGAACTGGGAGCCTTGTTATGCTGATGGGCGGGATGTAAATTGCCAACAGACACTCGGGAGAAGTGTATGGTGTTTCCTGAAACATCTAAAAAACAAAGCAACAGAGCCTAGGGCACTTCCACTTATGGTCCTATAGCTTAGGGAAATTAAAATCAAAAAGACACAGCCACCCCAAAGTTTGGGACGCCTCTGTTTACAAGAACCTCGTTTACAGTACAAGTTCAACATCGCAGAAAGTGAAAAATGGATAAAGAAGTTGTGGTATTTACTTACAAAGCAATATCACTCAGCAATGAAATCTATGTCATCAGGCCCTTAGCAGCACAATGAGTGGATTCAGGTATGATGATTCTAACTGAAATAAGTCACACAGAAAAAGAAACATCATAAGATATCAGTAATACACGGAATTTAAACTTGGCTACACAGGAACTGAATTACAGAACAGAACAGGGTCTCAAATTTAGAAAACCAACTTATGCTTGCTTAAGGGGAAAGGTGAGTTGGGGTGCTGCATAAAACCAGAGATTGAAATGAGCACAGATAAAGTTCCTTAAGCCAAATATGGAATAGACAAGAGCTACTCCTTGCTCAACGAAATGGACTCAACACCGCATATTAAATGCCTAAGAATGTACCTGACTAGTAAGTATCTTAAAACCTATGGATTGCTATGTCTCCGAAAGAGAATCAAGCATGTGTACAGGGGTATAAATGCAGCAGTGATAGGATTGGAGAGGTTCGGTGAGCAAATGAAGACCCTTTGAAGTCATATTGCATGGTACCCATTCCACGGGTTTCAACTACCCAGGTTTAAGGTATTCTTCCTTCAGCTAAAACATGCATGTGGAACCAAGAGTATGATCAATCATGTGATCGGGAGACGTGTTCAAATATGTCTCAGTTTTCGTACCCTGGTACTCGGGTGCAACATTCCAGACGCTTTACTAACACCCTCCCGACTTGGAGAGTCAGTCCCTTTAACCTCCTGTTTGGCCCAGTTTGCAATTTCTGCGGAAGATGAACAGGAATAGCGAGAACCAATGAGAGACTAGCTGGAGGTGTCTGGACGGGCAAATTTAACTCTCATTTCCCACCAGGAAGAGGAATTAACCAAAGGCTCAGCATGCCGTGCCGGAACCAGATTAGGGCCTGAAGCCATCCTGCGGTGTTGCGGCCAGCTCAAAAGAAAGCGAGTTGAAGAAAGGAGCTCAGGGGCACTGTAATTCACAAACCTGCAGAGTTATAAATGACAGCTATCGTCCAAAAATATACTGAAGTAAGGCTGCCAAGAGGACTTGAAAGCGGGGCAGAATTGCAGGAAACCGATTTCAGGAGGTAGACTGGAATTGCATTGAAAGCATAGGAAAAGAGGCAGAACGTCCACAATGATGCACTTGGCCAAAAAGGGTGTATGCGTTTTTTCCTGAATATATTCAGGAAAAAACGCATACGCCCTTTTTGGCCAACCAAGCAAGCTTGCAAAGGAAATCTGCACTACAATGAAGTCTCACTTCCCCCCGGTCAAAAGGGCCATCTGAAAAAAGTGTAAAATCCAGAAAGGCAGGACAGGCCATGGAGAACTGGGAGCCTTGTTATGCTGATGGGCGGGATGTAAATTGCCAACAGACACTCGGGAGAAGTGTATGATGTTTCCTGAAACATCTAAAAAACAAAGCAACAGAGCCTAGGGCACTTCCACTTATGGTCCTATAGCTTAGGGAAATTAAAATCAAAAAGGCACAGCCACCCCAAACATTGGGACGCCTCTGTTTACAAGAACCTCGTTTACAGTACAAGTTCAACATCGCAGAAAGTGAAAAATGGATAAAGAAGTTGTGGTATTTACTTACAAAGCAATATCACTCAGCAATGAAATCTATGTCATCAGGCCCTTAGCAGCACAATGAGTGGATTCAGGTATGATGATTCTAACTGAAATAAGTCACACAGAAAAAGAAACATCATAAGATATCAGTAATACACGGAATGTAAACTTGGCTACACAGGAACTGAATTACAGAACAGAACAGGGTCTCAAATTTAGAAAACCAACTTATGCTTGCTTAAGGGGAAAGGTGAGTTGGGGTGCTGCATAAAACCAGAGATTGAAATGAGCACAGATAAAGTTCCTTAAGCCAAATATGGAATAGACAAGAGCTACTCCTTGCTCAACGAAATGGACTCAACACCGCATATTAAATGCCTAAGAATGTACCTGACTAGTAAGTATCTTAAAACCTATGGATTGCTATGTCTCCGAAAGAGAATCAAGCATGTGTACAGGGGCATAAACGCAGCAGTGATAGGATTGGAGAGGTTCGGTGAGCAAATGAAGACCCTTTGAAGTCATATTGCATGGTACCCATTCCACGGGTTTCAACTACCCAGGTTTAAGGTATTCTTCCTTCAGCTAAAACATGCATGTGCAACCTAGAGTATGATCAACCATGTGATCGGGAGACATGTTCAAATATGTCTCAGTTTTCGTACCCTGGTACTCGGGTGCAACATTCCAGACGCTTTACTAACACCCTCCCGACTTGGAGAGTCAGTCCCTTTAACCTCCTGTTTGGCCCAGTTTGCAATTTCTGCGGAAGATGAACAGGAATAGTGAGAAACAATGAGAGACTAGCTGGAGGTGTCTGGACGGGCAAATTTAACTCTCATTTCCCACCAGGAAGAGGAATTAACCAAAGGCTCAGCGTGCCGTGCCGGAACCAGATTAGGGCCTGAAGCCATCCTGCGGTGTTGCGGCCAGCTCAAAAGAAAGCGAGTTGAAGAAAGGAGCTCAGGGGCACTGTAATTCACAAACCTGCAGAGTTATAAATGACAGCTATCGTCCAAAAATATACTGAAGTAAGGCTGCCAAGAGGACTTGAAAGCGGGGCAGAATTGCAGGAAACCGATTTCAGGAGATAGACTGGAATTGCATTGAAAGCATAGGAAAAGAGGCAGAACGTCCACAATAATGCACTTGGCCAAAAAGGGCGTATGCGTTTTTTCCTGAATATATTCAGGAAGAAATGCATACGCCCTTTTTGGCCAACCAAGCAAGCTTGCAAAGGAAATCTGCACTACAATGAAGTCTCACTTCCCCCGGTCAAAAGGGCCATCTGATAAAAGTGTAAAATCCAGAAAGACAGGACAGGCCATGGAGAACTGGGAGCCTTGTTATGCTGATGGGCGGGATGTAAATTGCCAACAGACACTCGGGAGAAGTGTATGGTGTTTCCTGAAACATCTAAAAAACAAAGCAACAGAGCCTAGGGCACTTCCACTTATGGTCCTATAGCTTAGGGAAATTAAAATCAAAAAGACACAGCCACCCCAAAGTTTGGGACGCCTCTGTTTACAAGAACCTCGTTTACAGTACAAGTTCAACATCGCAGAAAGTGAAAAATGGATAAAGAAGTTGTGGTATTTACTTACAAAGCAATATCACTCAGCAATGAAATCTATGTCATCAGGCCCTTAGCAGCACAATGAGTGGATTCAGGTATGATGATTCTAACTGAAATAAGTCACACAGAAAAAGAAACATCATAAGATATCAGTAATACACGGAATGTAAACTTGGCTACACAGGAACTGAATTACAGAACAGAACAGGGTCTCAAATTTAGAAAACCAACTTATGCTTGCTTAAGGGTAAAGGTGAGTTGGGGTGCTGCATAAAACCAGAGATTGAAATGAGCACAGATAAAGTTCCTTAAGCCAAATATGGAATAGACAAGAGCTACTCCTTGCTCAACGAAATGGACTCAACACCGCATATTAAACGCCTAAGAATGTACCTGACTAGTAAGTATCTTAAAACCTATGGATTGCTATGTCTCCGAAAGAGAATCAAGCATGTGTACAGGGGCATAAACGCAGCAGTGATAGGATTGGAGAGGTTCGGTGAGCAAATGAAGACCCTTTGAAGTCATATTGCATGGTACCCATTCCACGGGTTTCAACTACCCAGGTTTAAGGTATTCTTCCTTCAGCTAAAACATGCATGTGGAACCTAGAGTATGATCAACCATGTGATCGGGAGACGTGTTCAAATATGTCTCAGTTTTCGTACCCTGGTACTCGGGTGCAACATTCCAGACGCTTTACTAACACCCTCCCGACTTGGAGAGTCAGTCCCTTTAACCTCCTGTTTGGCCCAGTTTGCAATTTCTGCGGAAGATGAACAGGAATAGCGAGAACCAATGAGAGACTAGCTGGAGGTGTCTGGACGGGCAAATTTAACTCTCATTTCCCACCAGGAAGAGGAATTAACCAAAGGCTCAGCGTGCCGTGCCGGAACCAGATTAGGGCCTGAAGCCATCCTGCGGTGTTGCGGCCAGCTCAAAAGAAAGCGAGTTGAAGAAAGGAGCTCAGGGGCACTGTAATTCACAAACCTGCAGAGTTATAAATGACAGCTATCGTCCAAAAATATACTGAAGTAAGGCTGCCAAGAGGACTTGAAAGCGGGGCAGAATTGCAGGAAACCGATTTCAGGAGGTAGACTGGAATTGCATTGAAAGCATAGGAAAAGAGGCAGAACGTCCACAATGATGCACTTGGCCAAAAAGGGCGTATGCATTTTTTCCTGAATATATTCAGGAAAAAACGCATACGCCCTTTTTGGCCAACCAAGCAAGCTTGCAAAGGAAATCTGCACTACAATGAAGTCTCACTTCCCCACGGTCAAAAGGGCCATCTGAAAAAAGTGTAAAATCCAGAAAGGCAGGACAGGCCATGGAGAACTGGGAGCCTTGTTATGCTGATGGGCGGGATGTAAATTGCCAACAGACACTCGGGAGAAGTGTATGGTGTTTCCTGAAACATCTAAAAAACAAAGCAACAGAGCCTAGGGCACTTCCACTTATGGTCCTATAGCTTAGGGAAATTAAAATCAAAAAGACACAGCCACCCCAAACTTTGGGACGCCTCTGTTTACAAGAACCTCGTTTACAGTACAAGTTCAACATCGCAGAAAGTGAAAAATGGATAAAGAAGTTGTGGTATTTACTTACAAAGCAATATCACTCAGCAATGAAATCTATGTCATCAGGCCCTTAGCAGCACAATGAGTGGATTCAGGTATGATGATTCTAACTGAAATAAGTCACACAGAAAAAGAAACATCATAAGATATCAGTAATACACGGAATGTAAACTTGGCTACACAGGAACTGAATTCCAGAACAGAACAGGGTCTCAAATTTAGAAAACCAACTTATGCTTGCTTAAGGGTAAAGGTGAGTTGGGGTGCTGCATAAAACCAGAGATTGAAATGAGCACAGATAAATTTCCTTAAGCCAAATATGGAATAGACAAGAGCTACCTCTTGCTCAACGAAATGGACTCAACACCGCATATTAAATGCCTAAGAATGTACCTGACTAGTAAGTATCTTAAAACCTATGGATTGCTATGTCTCCGAAAGAGAATCAAGCATGTGTACAGGGGCATAAACGCAGCAGTGATAGGATTGGAGAGGTTTGGTGAGCAAATGAAGACCCTCTGAAGTCATATTGCATGGTACCCATTCCACGGGTTTCAACTACCCAGGTTTAAGGTATTCTTCCTTCAGCTAAAACATGCATGTGGAACCTAGAGTCTGATCAACCATGTGATCGGGAGTCGTGTTCAAATATGTCTCAGTTTTTGTACCCTGGTACTCGGGTGCAACATTCCAGACGCTTTACTAACACCCTCCCGACTTGGAGAGTCAGTCCCTTTAACCTCCTGTTTGGCCCAGTTTGCAATTTCTGCGGAAGATGAACAGGAATAGCGAGAACCAATGAGAGACTAGCTGGAGGTGTCTGGACGGGCAAATTTAACTCTCATTTCCCACCAGGAAGAGGAATTAACCAAAGGCTCAGCGTGCCGTGCCGGAACCAGATTAGGGCCTGAAGCCATCCTGCGGTGTTGCGGCCAGCTCAAAAGAAAGCGAGTTGAAGAAAGGAGCTCAGGGGCACTGTAATTCACAAACCTGCAGAGTTATAAATGACAGCTATCGTCCAAAAATATACTGAAGTAAGGCTGCCAAGAGGACTTGAAAGCGGGGCAGAATTGCAGGAAACCGATTTCTGGAGGTAGACTGGAATTGCATTGAAAGCATAGGAAAAGAGGCAGAACGTCCACAATGATGCACTTGGCCAAAAAGGGCGTATGCGGTTTTTCCTGAATATATTCAGGAAAAAACGCATACGCCCTTTTTGGCCAACCAAGCAAGCTTGCAAAGGAAATCTGCACTACAATGAAGTCTCACTTCCCCCCGGTCAAAAGGGCCATGTGAAAAAAGTGTAAAATCCAGAAAGGCAGGACAGGCCATGGAGAACTGGGAGCCTTGTTATGCTGATGGGCGGGATGTAAATTGCCAACAGACACTCGGGAGAAGTGTATGGTGTTTCCTGAAACATCTAAAAAACAAAGAAACAGAGCCTAGGGCACTTCCACTTATGGTCCTATAGATTAGGGAAATTAAAATCAAAAAGACACAGCCACCCCAAAGTTTGGGACGCCTCTGTTTACAAGAACCTCGTTTACAGTACAAGTTCAACATCGCAGAAAGTGAAAAATGGATAAAGAAGTTGTGGTATTTACTTACAAAGCAATATCACTCTGCAATGAAATCTATGTCATCAGGCCCTTAGCAGCACAATGAGTGGATTCAGGTATGATGATTCTAACTGAAATAAGTCACACAGAAAAAGAAACATCATAAGATATCAGTAATACACGGAATGTAAACTTGGCTACACAGGAACTGAATTACAGAACAGAACAGGGTCTCAAATTTAGAAAACCAACTTATGCTTGCTTAAGGGGAAAGGTGAGTTGGGGTGCTGCATAAAACCAGAGATTGAAATGAGCACAGATAAAGTTCCTTAAGCCAAATATGGAATAGACAAGAGCTACTCCTTGCTCAACGAAATGGACTCAACACCGCATATTAAATGCCTAAGAATGTACCTGACTAGTAAGTATCTTAAAACCTATGGATTGCTATGTCTCCGAAAGAGAATCAAGCATGTGTACAGGGGCATAAACGCAGCAGTGATAGGATTGGAGAGGTTCGGTGAGCAAATGAAGACCCTTTGAAGTCATATTGCATGGTACCCATTCCACGGGTTTCAACTACCCAGGTTTAAGGTATTCTTCCTTCAGCTAAAACATGCATGTGGAACCAAGAGTATGATCAACCATGTGATCGGGAGATGTGTTCAAATATGTCTCAGTTTTCGTACCCTGGTACTCGGGTGCAACATTCCAGACGCTTTACTAACACCCTCCCGACTTGGAGAGTCAGTCCCTTTAACCTCCTGTTTGGCCCAGTTTGCAATTTCTGCGGAAGATGAACAGGAATAGCGAGAACCAATGAGAGACTAGCTGGAGGTGTCTGGACGGGCAAATTTAACTCTCATTTCCCACCAGGAAGAGGAATTAACCAAAGGCTCAGCGTGCCGTGCCGGAACCAGATTAGGGCCTGAAGCCATCCTGCGGTGTTGCGGCCAGCTCAAAAGAAAGCGAGTTGAAGAAAGGAGCTCAGGGGCACTGTAATTCACAAACCTGCAGAGTTATAAATGACAGCTATCGTCCAAAAATATACTGAAGTAAGGCTGCCAAGAGGACTTGAAAGCGGGGCAGAATTGCAGGAAACCGATTTCAGGAGGTAGACTGGAATTGCATTGAAAGCATAGGAAAAGAGGCAGAACGTCCACAATGATGCACTTGGCCAAAAAGGGCGTATGCGTTTTTTCCTGAATATATTCAGGAAAAAACGCATACGCCCTTTTTGGCCAACCAAGCAAGCTTGCAAAGGAAATCTGCACTACAATGAAGTCTCACTTCCCCCCGGTCAAAAGGGCCATCTGAAAAAAGTGTAAAATCCAGAAAGGCAGGACAGGCCATGGAGAACTGGGAGCCTTGTTATGCTGATGGGCGGGATGTAAATTGCCAACAGACACTCGGGAGAAGTGTATGGTGTTTCCTGAAACATCTAAAAAACAAAGCAACAGAGCCTAGGGCACTTCCACTTATGGTCCTATAGCTTAGGGAAATTAAAATAAAAAAGACACAGCCACCCCAAACATTGGGACGCCTCTGTTTACAAGAACCTCGTTTACAGTACAAGTTCAACATCGCAGAAAGTGAAAAATGGATAAAGAAGTTGTGGTATTTACTTACAAAGCAATATCACTCAGCAATGAAATCTATGTCATCAGGCCCTTAGCAGCACAATGAGTGGATTCAGGTATGATGATTCTAACTGAAATAAGTCACACAGAAAAAGAAACATCATAAGATATCAGTAATACACGGAATGTAAACTTGGCTACACAGGAACTGAATTACAGAACAGAACAGGGTCTCAAATTTAGAAAACCAACTTATGCTTGCTTAAGGGGAAAGGTGAGTTGGGGTGCTGCATAAAACCAGAGATTGAAATGAGCACAGATAAAGTTCCTTAAGCCAAATATGGAATAGACAAGAGCTACTCCTTGCTCAACGAAATGGACTCAACACCGCATATTAAATGCCTAAGAATGTACCTGACTAGTAAGTATCTTAAAACCTATGGATTGCTATGTCTCCGAAAGAGAATCAAGCATGTGTACAGGGGCATAAACGCAGCAGTGATAGGATTGGAGAGGTTCGGTGAGCAAATGAAGACCCTTTGAAGTCATATTGCATGGTACCCATTCCACGGGTTTCAACTACCCAGGTTTAAGGTATTCTTCCTTCAGCTAAAACATGCATGTGCAACCTAGAGTATGATCAACCATGTGATCGGGAGACATGTTCAAATATGTCTCAGTTTTCGTACCCTGGTACTCGGGTGCAACATTCCAGACGCTTTACTAACACCCTCCCGACTTGGAGAGTCAGTCCCTTTAACCTCCTGTTTGGCCCAGTTTGCAATTTCTGCGGAAGATGAACAGGAATAGCGAGAACCAATGAGAGACTAGCTGGAGGTGTCTGGACGGGCAAATTTAACTCTCATTTCCCACCAGGAAGAGGAATTAACCAAAGGCTCAGCGTGCCGTGCCGGAACCAGATTAGGGCCTGAAGCCATCCTGCGGTGTTGCGGCCAGCTCAAAAGAAAGCGAGTTGAAGAAAGGAGCTCAGGGGCACTGTAATTCACAAACCTGCAGAGTTATAAATGACAGCTATCGTCCAAAAATATACTGAAGTAAGGCTGCCAAGAGGACTTGAAAGCGGGGCAGAATTGCAGGAAACCGATTTCAGGAGATAGACTGGAATTGCATTGAAAGCATAGGAAAAGAGGCAGAACGTCCACAATAATGCACTTGGCCAAAAAGGGCGTATGCGTTTTTTCCTGAATATATTCAGGAAGAAATGCATACGCCCTTTTTGGCCAACCAAGCAAGCTTGCAAAGGAAATCTGCACTACAATGAAGTCTCACTTCCCCCCGGTCAAAAGGGCCATCTGAAAAAAGTGTAAAATCCAGAAAGACAGGACAGGCCATGGAGAACTGGGAGCCTTGTTATGCTGATGGGCGGGATGTAAATTGCCAACAGACACTCGGGAGAAGTGTATGGTGTTTCCTGAAACATCTAAAAAACAAAGCAACAGAGCCTAGGGCACTTCCACTTATGGTCCTATAGCTTAGGGAAATTAAAATCAAAAAGACACAGCCACCCCAAAGTTTGGGACGCCTCTGTTTACAAGAACCTCGTTTACAGTACAAGTTCAACATCGCAGAAAGTGAAAAATGGATAAAGAAGTTGTGGTATTTACTTACAAAGCAATATCACTCAGCAATGAAATCTATGTCATCAGGCCCTTAGCAGCACAATGAGTGGATTCAGGTATGATGATTCTAACTGAAATAAGTCACACAGAAAAAGAAACATCATAAGATATCAGTAATACACGGAATGTAAACTTGGCTACACAGGAACTGAATTACAGAACAGAACAGGGTCTCAAATTTAGAAAACCAACTTATGCTTGCTTAAGGGGAAAGGTGAGTTGGGGTGCTGCATAAAACCAGAGATTGAAATGAGCACAGATAAAGTTCCTTAAGCCAAATATGGAATAGACAAGAGCTACTCCTTGCTCAACGAAATGGACTCAACACCGCATATTAAACGCCTAAGAATGTACCTGACTAGTAAGTATCTTAAAACCTATGGATTGCTATGTCTCCGAAAGAGAATCAAGCATGTGTACAGGGGCATAAACGCAGCAGTGATAGGATTGGAGAGGTTCGGTGAGCAAATGAAGACCCTTTGAAGTCATATTGCATGGTACCCATTCCACGGGTTTCAACTACCCAGGTTTAAGGTATTCTTCCTTCAGCTAAAACATGCATGTGGAACCTAGAGTATGATCAACCATGTGATCGGGAGACGTGTTCAAATATGTCTCAGTTTTCGTACCCTGGTACTCGGGTGCAACATTCCAGACGCTTTACTAACACCCTCCCGACTTGGAGAGTCAGTCCCTTTAACCTCCTGTTTGGCCCAGTTTGCAATTTCTGCGGAAGATGAACAGGAATAGCGAGAACCAATGAGAGACTAGCTGGAGGTGTCTGGACGGGCAAATTTAACTCTCATTTCCCACCAGGAAGAGGAATTAACCAAAGGCTCAGCGTGCCGTGCCGGAACCAGATTAGGGCCTGAAGCCATCCTGCGGTGTTGCGGCCAGCTCAAAAGAAAGCGAGTTGAAGAAAGGAGCTCAGGGGCACTGTAATTCACAAACCTGCAGAGTTATAAATGACAGCTATCGTCCAA
The DNA here is from genome assembly GCF_039906515.1 of Pseudorca crassidens. NCBI lineage: Eukaryota > Metazoa > Chordata > Mammalia > Artiodactyla > Delphinidae > Pseudorca > Pseudorca crassidens. Next base: position 864 of record NW_027136172.1, on the reverse strand, counting down.
AAATATACTGAAGTAAGGCTGCCAAGAGGACTTGAAAGCGGGGCAGAATTGCAGGAAACCGATTTCAGGAGGTAGACTGGAATTGCATTGAAAGCATAGGAAAAGAGGCAGAACGTCCACAATGATGCACTTGGCCAAAAAGGGCGTATGCGTTTTTTCCTGAATATATTCAGGAAAAAACGCATACGCCCTTTTTGGCCAACCAAGCAAGCTTGCAAAGGAAATCTGCACTACAATGAAGTCTCACTTCCCCCCGGTCAAAAGGGCCATCTGAAAAAAGTGTAAAATCCAGAAAGGCAGGACAGGCCATGGAGAACTGGGAGCCTTGTTATGCTGATGGGCGGGATGTAAATTGCCAACAGACACTCGGGAGAAGTGTATGGTGTTTCCTGAAACATCTAAAAAACAAAGCAACAGAGCCTAGGGCACTTCCACTTATGGTCCTATAGCTTAGGGAAATTAAAATCAAAAAGACACAGCCACCCCAAAGTTTGGGACGCCTCTGTTTACAAGAACCTCGTTTACAGTACAAGTTCAACATCGCAGAAAGTGAAAAATGGATAAAGAAGTTGTGGTATTTACTTACAAAGCAATATCACTCAGCAATGAAATCTATGTCATCAGGCCCTTAGCAGCACAATGAGTGGATTCAGGTATGATGATTCTAACTGAAATAAGTCACACAGAAAAAGAAACATCATAAGATATCAGTAATACACGGAATGTAAACTTGGCTACACAGGAACTGAATTACAGAACAGAACAGGGTCTCAAATTTAGAAAACCAACTTATGCTTGCTTAAGGGGAAAGGTGAGTTGGGGTGCTGCATAAAACCAGAGATTGAAATGAGCACAGATAAAGTT